>NC_052122.1:11697684-11839966 GCF_012273895.1 Zerene cesonia | reverse complement strand
CAGATTCGAAATTCAAATGTAATATTTTTTTATAATTAAGTGTAACAGTATTTATGGCCAGACTAAGTATAGTAAAAAGATTCGTGAAAAAACTTGTTTATTTATAAATATATTTATTACTAGCTGTTCGCCCCGGCTTTGCCCGTGTTACATAGATAGCTTGTGTCACTCAGTGAAGGTGTAGCTACACGTAATGTTGTAATTTTTTATTAAATCAATCTAGCAGTTTGCGCAAAAACGTTACAAACATACAAAAATGCAAAAGTTTCCTCGTAACAATATTAGCGTAGATGTATACGTACAGACAAACATTACCTCATGAATATTGTACATGTTATACAACTCACATGCCTTTGAGGTCATAGTCGTGCATGCAATCAATTTGTCGATGTTTACTATATAGTTTTTGTATGATATATTTTAATTCATTTAATGAGTTTCTGCGTTTAGTGAACACAAACACAAAAAAGGATTATCGTGTATGAAGCCATTCTTAGGAACATCTATAACAAAGAACTTATAATTAAATAATATTAATACATAGTATAAAACAAAGTCGCTTTCTCTGTCCCTATGTATGCTTAAATCTTTAAAATCACGCAATGTATTTATTGGGGTCTTGATTGGTAGAGTGATTCAAGAGGAAGGTTTATATGTATAATAACATCTATTAAACTACTCCGAATTAACGCGTGCGAAGCCGCGGGCAAAAGCTAGTGCGATTATAAATTCAGTAATAATAAATATCGTTACGCGACTATTGGTTCCCTAACTAAACAAATCTAGTAAGAAAATTATATAACATATTTATTACATGTTCATTTACAAATCATAGTAATAAATATATTATAATTAATTATTATATAATTGCATATATTAAAATACTGTTCTAATAAACTAAAATATCGACAAGTACAGTTTTCTTATATACTGGATTGATTTTAATACAATTTAAATGATATTAAAGTGAGTTGATAACTTGCTCGTACCAGTAAAGTAGCTATAAAGCTAGCTTTTGATTGCGGCTTCGCACGCGTTAAATTCGAAGTAGTTTAATAGATGTCATATACATAAATCTTTATCTTGAATCACTCTATCTATTAAAACACTATCAAAATCCGTTACGTAGTTTTAAGCATTTAAGCATACATAGGGACGTAGGAACAGACAGAGAAAACGACTTTATTTTATACTATGTACGTAGTGATAAATAATATATAACGAGGTAATAGCAATTTTCTAAGATTGGTTGAAGTCTACGATTGGCCTAGTCTGTAAAGTTTCTCTCAACTCGCAAGTCAACATAGACTTGTAATTGACGGTAGTTGAACCACAATAATGCTACGTCCACACGGTGCTCAGTCAAATGAATGTCTGTGGGCTTTTATTTGACCTGTCATGTTGTTGGTTAATAAAAGGTTCATGACTAGTAGAATACAATAAACTACGACAATTTCAAGATGGCTACCACCATAAAATGAGAATTTTTTTTATGAATAAAATTCAATTAAGGTTAGGATTATATACTCTTGCGTTAGTTTAAAAGTTATAAATTAAAATATGATTTAAAAGTAATAAAAATTGACTTTAAACAAAGATGTTGTACGAAAAATTTGCAGGTTTATTACTGTATTAGCATCCTATTTCACTTAACTCACGACGAGTCAAATTTAATACATATCAAAGTATTTAAGACCCAATAAACATAATTTCCTTGTTAGTATCCTGTAATAGAATTTAATAAATTTATATTATGGCACAACAATACTATTAACTCGATAAAGCCGTAAAATAATTATAGTATCATAATGAGAAAGTGGACCTGGACGGAAAATCTAGCCTACAGGGTTCTTGCAGATGTATTATACAAATTTAATTCATAAATCATTTACTTGATATATTTTTAAGTCGTAGCGGGCAACTGAGCTGGTGGCTCGCTTGATGGTAAGCGATCACCACCGCCCATGAAAATTTGCATTGAAAATTTTAGGGCACTGATTAAGACACGTCAAGCGATTACATAAAATTAAAAAAAAAAATCGCTAAAGATACGTTAAAGATGAAATTCGTCCGATTCGCGACATCTGATCTAAGATAAAACATAATTTCCGCGGAAACTTAAGTAGGAAATGGCTTGTTATGTGTGTATGTCATACTGTATTGTCCTTCCAAAGAAATTAGCACATATCATTTAACTCATGATATCTTGGTCTAGATAGATAAATATATAGTCTAGATATAGAGATACTATAAACGGTTGGAGGAATCTTCTACTTTTTATAATATTTGTTAGTACAATAAAAATAAATGTCCCAGCCCGGCATTGAAGTCCCGACCTCTCGGTTATATCCATCACTATATACCACAACGTAAATAAAAATTGTTTCAATAGTATTGTTTTAAATTTGAGCGGAAAAGCGAGGTACGAGCAATATCCGGTGTTTCGGCCAATAGAACTCAAGGATCATCGGTAGCAATATCCGTTTTAATTTATATTTGTTTATTGTTCTCTTTAATTAAAATGTCTCGCTTAATATAGATGGAAATTTAACAGTTTTCAATTGACACATAACGGATTTAATTTTGTTTAAAATAGTTTGTTAAATTTTAAATAATACTACACTAACAAACACTTTAAGTGCATTATTTAAAGTTTAATCCATACCCAAGTCTTAAGGAATTCCACACTAAATCACTAATGTTAAATAATTGATTTATTAGTATAAAAGGATACTTTTATAATGATATTAACAGTGTCTCTTTTGTTGCAGTGGTGACGGTGAATATATATCCACCGGCTACAATATGAGAAACAACAGCAAGTAAGTAATATAATGGAGGTTATTGTTAATCATATAAATTACTAGCGATCCGCCCCGGATTCGCCCATGGTACATATATAGCCTATAGCTTTCCTCAATAAATGGGCTATCTAACAATGAAAGAATTTTTCAAATCGGATTAGAACTACGCAGATTACTACGTTCAAACAAACAAACTCTTCAGCTTTATTTTTTTTTTTGATTCTGAACCTACATAAATATGTAAAATTTTAACTCAATTGAAAACGGGGAAGGGGGGTCAATATTGAATTACAAAATGTTATTACAACCTTAGGTAGATTTTAATAGGTTTTTTGAAACTCGGAACCACATCCTTTTTGGAAAAAGGTTCGAAATTGAGAAATCTCTTGGAAAAAGTACACTTTAAACTGTCCTTTTTTAATTGAACAACGTCGTGTCTATAGTAACCTACAATTTATTAAAATCTAAAGAATGAGATACATTAATATGATATTGAAGCATTCAATCACGTGCCTATTTAGTTGAACGTGCATATCTCTCAATAATTTTATCTGTTACGGGCAGTAACATTAAACCACTGCTCATCTAATATTTATCTAGATTTATAGGCAATTCTATAGATTTCCTAGCACACGACAGACGAGAACCCTTTGTTTGGGTACAAAAATAACACTTCATTTTGTATACATACCACTTTTTAACCGCTCATTACCTGCCTGTCTTAATAGCCTCAAAAATTTTACATATATTTGTATAACTAGTTTTTTATCATGTAAAGACTCCGACTTTTCCTCACCAAAATGTCTTGTTTGTAATGACATTGTAATTTAGAATTGTCAAAAATATTACAAAACAACTTAAAAATATTGTAGCAGTATACGTTTGTGTGTTTATTTTTGATTTGTGTAGGCAAATTAACAGTGCGTGAGAAACATTTTCCCCCCCGGCTCTAGTATCATGATTTTATTCGCCATTATATGCTAAACGCGGTTTGTTTGACAAACATTGACAATTCAACACCGACGCGACGTGTCGCCTGTGACCGCGAATGTTAACACTATTAAATAAACAGATTTAATTATCTATTTAAATTTGAACTATCGTCATTTCTTGCTGTCTATATGTATATAATGGTTATACATTCCAAGTGGAAACAATTAACTAATTTTGACAAACATATCAGTCAATAAAACATTCACTTTTGTGATTATAGGTGGGTTGTCGAAGGGCTAAATCTAGAAATGAGTTTTTCATGGCATTGTAAGTTCTTTACCATGAAAACAACATTAATCACTTATATGAGATAAATTCAAAATACACCATAGTCCATACCAAAACGTCTATGAAATAAAACAAATGTGATGTGGATAAGTACAAAGCAGTCGTGTAAGTAAATAATAAATAATCACATAAACGTTAAAAGGCCTTGGCAGTGTGAAGTTTTACACTGAAAAATTGGTGTCATTTAAAAAAAATTCTACATCGCACTTGACACGGTCAACCAGCTAACTGATTGCATTAATATAATTTTAAGCGTTGACGCAGTTTTCCTAATATTTACCTTGGAAATTTTGCTGCATAAATTTTTAATTGGCCTATTACGCGGCGATTTTTCGATCCTTGGTTAAGTTAATCCATCCAATTTTACACGATAAAATAGAAATGTGCCATGTAAAATGATAAAACTTAAGCAATTAGAACCAATTTTTTTAATGATTGTTTAATACGCATAAACATTCGACAAATATTAGAATTTAGTATATTTATTACTTCAGTTATATTCGAATTCAAATTTATTTCTCTTTTAAGTATAGAAGTTGTGGTGTTCGTTAACAAACATACAGACTCGTAGAACAGAGACATCTCATCTTTATAAATATTTAAAGAACAAAGTGTGTTTCATTGTCAATGTTGTGTTTTTGCTCATCTACACTAATCAGACTATCACATTAATATTATAAATGTAAAAGTTTGTTTATTTGTATGTTCGTCCGTCAATCACGCTGAAACTACGGAACAGATTTTGATGAAATTTGGTACACAGGCAGGGTACAAGCTGAGTTGGGTGATAGGACACTTTTTTTCCCGATAAAATTCTCCCTTGGAATAAAACAGAATTCTTGATATCTGAGCGGAGTCGGGATGAGCGCCTAGTAATAATATACAGGTAAAAAGAGCATTTTAACATCATGTACAATGTGGGCGAAACCGCAGGGCACTACTTACTAGTAGTAACCTACTGCTTATATACATGTTACATAAATCAAGTTTTATTGAGAGGGCTATACGCTGAAACAATTTCACTTCAATACTACATATACGGTAAGACAAGGATGTACACAGATACACACACTACCCACTACGTGTGGGAAAAACAAATATTTCATCAAAATCATTTCATTTCATACATAATTTTAAACAAGTATAGAATAAAGAAGATGTTATGACGTCATTGAATATTTATAAATCTTTCGCGACGCTTAAATTGAGCTATTAATGACACGAAACTAAGCGAACGTAAGCAATTATTTATCTATCTATTGGCTTATAAATGCAATAGTTATCATAGTTTTTTAAACAAAAGTAGCGTCGTAACAAAGAAAATAACCTGCTATCAATGACGCTTTATTGAATTTTACCATTACACCTATTATCGACGTGACGATTCAATTTGACATTAAAGATGCACGCTTGGTTTAGCCACTATTTAACATTGTACAGAAAATCCCTCTAAAATAAACAAGATATGGTATACTTTCATCAATATATAAAATTTTGTTATACTTTGTGTGTAGGTACAACAGTAGCAATAGCAATTGCTATAATTCTGTCTGTTCTGTAAAATTGTCTTCAAACTCAAAGACGTTCCTGAGGCGCTTTGATTTAATTGAATGTTTAGATATCACCCGTTCAGTTCGTTGAAATCATTGATTTGCGTCTGAACATTCATAAATTTAAACAATTAAAAATAAAATAAAATAAACATTTAATTATGAAATAAGATTAAACTTAAATGAAGTATTTAAAACATAACCATAAATTATCAGATATGATCATAAACGTCATATTTGTTTAATTTTAGTTAAAGGAAGAAGCAAACGAATGATTTCTTATTATTATTGTAAGGAAAGATAAGATCATGATGACTCAGCAGTCAATCAACATATTTCTATAAAAGACTTTGATTATGGGAATTTTTATCTTAATATTCTTTGAAATTTCAATAGCAATTAATTTTCTATACGTCATTATCAATGTTTTCCCATTTTTTTGTTGACGTTGCGGTTTTGCGAAGCATCCGTGGAAAAAATGGCGATGTATCGTTTGATCAGTTAACTTCTAAACTTGATTTTCAACGGATATATAGATGCATGAATATGTATTTTGTAGTGCCTTCACAGCTTCATGCCTCAGCCTTCATCATTGCCTCAAACAAGAACTATACGTTTACGCAATAAGCTTATCGGCTTGTTTTATTTGCTACTTATAAGTTGAAATTAATCTCTTTAAATATTCATATTGTATTCAACCGCAATCATACATCATTATAATACATAAACATAAACATTAAATTAATCATAATACATCATATTATACATAAATAATACATAAACTTCGATGAAATATTAATAATATATTATGTTGGAGATACCCAACCACACCAGTCCTCGACGTGATAAATGCGACGTTATCGTCAAAGCAATTGATCGACAAGGCACGTCATTAAATCACATTTACGTTAAATTTAAATTCAGTGCGAACTCGTAATCAACACAAACGCAGAGAGGCGAGCACAAAGTCATTTGCAATATAGCCACGAGTGACGCAACCAGTCCAGCGCCAGTATCGTAGACCAAATTACGGATTGAACCCAGAAAAACCCCAGTGATCTACAAGTTTCAGCTTATTCTAGGCAAAGTTCCGTCTTCCACATTAAGACATGAGACCACCTGCTACAAACAAGCATGAAGCTGTTGTGGAGAGACTCATCAATATCTCCTCATAATTTGACGAGAATTATATATTGTGGGAGTCGAGCACGCTTCGGCACGAATTGGGCCAGCTCGCACTGGGGAAGTACCACACCCCCACAGAAAACCGGCGTAAAATAGTGGCATGCCACTGTGTTTCGTACGGTGAGTGGGGGAGCCGGAGGCCCGTTTCCTTTTCCTCACCCGTCCTAGTCCATTCCTTCTTTCCAGTCGTTAATCCTTTCCTTTTCCCTTACCCCATAAAAGCGGGCAGCGCATTCACAGAGGTACTACCTTTGCGAATGTTCATGGGCGGTGGTGATCGCTTACCATCAGGCGAACCACCAGCTCAGCTGCCCGCTATGACATAAAAAAAAAAAAAAAAAAAAAAAAGAGAAGAGGTCGAACTCGGTCATCTATTTCCCAGCATGGGAATCTGATCAAATATAGTCTAATCCCTGAATTGCACCCTCTGAGAGCAGAAATAACAAAATACGATGAGGTCTGCCTCAAAACCGAAAAGGCACAAGAAGAATAATGATATCAAGACTACAACAAAAAGCCTTAGCGACTTTGTAGGGGTCTATTTAAAGTTTTGAGTAAACAATTCAACCATTATCGGGTTCAAATGAGCTCCAGAGAAACAAGTGTCAATTCATAGACCTACTATAAGTTATAAGCCGTAATTAATTTGTTTAGACACGTACGCAAACATCGAATTTCACTTGAGCTAAAAATACTCTCGCTACTTTGTAGACCTCTATAGTCAGCTAAGAGTCGATAACTTAAATTTTTCGAACCGTGTATTTGTACTATATAATACCGTTTCGAAATTTTTGAATTGATTAATTAAATTTAAAATTAACATTGATATAAAAGAATTTGTGGTCTCATCTTCAAATTCAGGTCTATAAAATAATAATTCAAAATAAAATAGTGCAATTGGTCGCATCTACGTAACAGTTTTTTTTTACGATACATAAAGATAAATGTTATATATAGCTGCATGCATCTAGTAACTAACACAAGGAAAACTTAAGTACGTTTCGATGGCTTTAAATCCGTCATCATATTTACGTCAGGTCAGGAAATTCCGTGTGGTCGACAGATAACATGCTCCTTGATAGACTCTCTAAAAACTTTTTAACAATTTAACAACACGCTTTTAACATGTATTGCGCTTTTTAATATCTCCCAATTGGATATTCAAACTGTTTATAATAGAACAGGTAAGAAATGACACTAAAAAATTCTCCTTTTAGAGTGCCTCAATATATTGTCACCGTAAAATTGTAAAGTAACGTAAAAAGAAGCGTTAAATTGTAAACCAATGTAGCAATTTTTCGACAGCTTGAATTAGATTATAACTAGCTTTGTTTACAGTCATATGGCGACATCTAATATATAAAATTCTCGTGTCACAGTTTTCGTTGCCATACTCCTCCGAAACGGCTTGACCGATTTTGATGAAATTTTTTGTGCTTATCCGGTATCTATGAGAATCGGCCAACATCTATTTTTCATACCCCTAAATGATTAGAGTAAGGCAGAACAGCGTTTGCCGGGTGCAGCTAGTGTATATATGTAATTGTACAGATCAACAGTAAATTCAGACGTAGAAGGTCATAAAATCCCTATAAAATAATTGCAGCACAGTAGCTGTTACCCTGACACGTCCATGGCTCATTAAAAACTTCCGCAGCTAACAGCTGATTGTCTATGGATGGCTTGCTCCGCTAACATCATATCATTAGAAAAATCACAGCTTTTTTGCTATGTCAAAACTGACTTTATCATAACTGTCGTATTGTCCAAGTTGTTCAATGTGTAATTAATAATTGTGGGTTTGAATATTAACTGGTAAATCTATACGTATTTCCTTTATCTTTTATTTACAAAACAACTCATTCGCACCAAGGTTCACGAACTGTTTTTGCCACACTTAAGGAAAACGCGAAGGTTGTCGCGCCTTCTAAATTGGCGGTTTTACTTATATTTGGTACCTCAAATTTATTACTTGTCTTATCTGGATTTCACTGGAAGACTATGCCTTATTTATTCAGTACTTATTGCCTATTGAGTCTTAATGTGTATGTATAATTTTTATTTCGTGCTGGGGAGAACCCAATGATTGATTTTAGTTTTATAAAAGTATTTCAATGATAACGAATTGAGAGTGTTTCCTAATTTCATATTTTAAACATCATAGTACCGTAATATAATAGTCTAATTTGATTTAAAACCGTCATGATGCATAAAAACGGCCGGCATATATTTTTATTAATTGCATAATATTTTATGATACGATGCATTTAACAAATAAACAAAAGGACTGAAGTTATTATTATTATAAATGATGATGCGTTTGTATATATTATATCAATAACAAATATTAATTTAACACCAAAAATACGTAACCATTTGTCCATCAATTCATATACGGTTACTTATAATACAGCGGTACCTATTCTCTACCAGGTATATCTGTGATATAACCATGTGACAACAATGTAAGCCATTGCTTCATATTTGCATACAATTTCTAGGTGTTGACATTGGCTATAATATCATTGAACTAATATGCTTATACTCGCGAGATATATTATTTCGCTACTTATTTCAAAAATGAAGGAGATTACAAATAATGTTTTGTGGGTATAGATTGTATGTATACATCTATACAAAATATGGTGTGCAAATTAAAGTTACGTTGAATTCAGAAATATAATTTAAATTTTCTGTTTTAAGATATTATATTATGGTAAACAGTTTATTGAAGTGAAAGCCACGGTTTGACGAGTAATTAAATAAATAATAAGGAAGGCTTGGCAGAACACAATAAATAAATAAATTATAATTCGAATTTCTATTATGGTACCTTAAGAGGTTCTTCTAAGTAAGTATTGTGTTAAGGACCCCATTTCTTTCTAATAGTCTTGAGACTTTTATGTAAATCGGTAAACGTATTTTCATACAACACGTTATTTTATTACGAAACCAGTATCATTTCAACACTTTGTAGGTTTACCGGCGGTCGGAATATACGGATGTATGTTCAGAAACATTATAGACTGGTTTCTGAGTTATCGAATAGATTTGCATAATTGTTTACTATGAGGTCAGTCACCTTTTATAACGGTTGCCGGGATTCGATGTCCTATACCGTTATTGCGTTATAACGTTATTTTAACAGGCCATTGTTATAAATAACTGTTATCCTAATTTGACGTGAATGTCATTAGTGTCATACAGCCTTGGATCAGATGTAGATGGGCGATCAGCTGACTCTTGAAAATATACGAGTGAACGCTATTTGTTAAACTGATAATGCGTTGTTATTCTCATTGTTGTATCGTTTTCATGGTGAAATCATTGAAGTGAATTATTTCTTTATTTTTACCTTATAATAGCATCATTTGAATCTCTTATACTAGCCTATTGCTGAAATTAATGTTTAAATTTTCAATATTCGATAGTGAGATTTGGATTTTGATTTATATAAATTTCTACTTACGTCTTAATATAGTAATGTTAATCTTTTATATGTTGCGAAATAAATGAAATAGACACGTGAAAGTCCGTAAGTGCATCACGGAAGCTAGTTTTATATAATAATAAAATAAATTGGATGTAGTCTTACATTGGCTATGAATAATATTCGTGATCTGGTATCAATGTAACGGCGCCGATAATTTTTGTGTAAGAAATCCGCTTTTTTGCGTTGGTTATCGCCACGCATTGAGTACAAGCAATGTGTATTACACAATTATTGGATAACCATTGAAAGTTGCTTTCATTTGTTTTGGTGAGACACGTGGACAGACGGTAATAAAACAATAAGCATATATTATCTACTTTTGAAATTATGTTGTAATTTGATCGTAAACAATCAATGTTTAGTACCTTTTTTACTCTATTGTATTAGCTTATCTGACAATTGTTTTGCGAGTAATCATGTACTGAGGGGAAAAAAATTAATTGAAAATCCGTATGCCTTCTGGATACGTAACCGACAGTCGAAATCTCTGGTAGCTAATACCAAAACTCCGGTATTGTCCAGCGTGAAGTCAAAAGTAAGAGTTGTCCCATGACGTATACAGTATTACGGTCAGGTGGGGTTGTTGACATTGGTGACGATGAACCTCTGGACCGGTTGGCTCTAAAAAATGCTAACCAACGAGATGCTGTGGAGTTGCATAACTCGAGATGCAACGGTACTATTATATACCAATCGATGCGATATTGAGTGATTATAATAAGCCCTGATTGAGCATTGATTACATGACTGTCGAGAACAGTGAAGCTGATTGAATGAATAGATTTATTTTTCAGTGAGAGACGTAATAAGCAAGTCGCTTACATCGAGTGCATTTTTGTATAGAAGCGAAACACGTGTACATAAAATTGTTTCCTCGCAATCTTACAAAGGATGTTTGAAGTTTATGATACTTAGATGTATTTAGATGGAAAACTTATGAGTATTCGTATGTTCTATTTAGTTTCTAAAACTTCACATTTAAAACTCGATTTACTATTTAACTTTTATTACCTTGATTAAACGAGTGTGGTATATTGAATAAACCGTTTTTGAATTTCTACTAATATGATATTTTAAAATATCATAAATATACATATACATAAATCTTTTTTTTTCTCCCTAGTTATCGTCTTTGTGTTTATATTTTTCTTATTTCTTTCTTTGTATTATTATGTGTTCTGACATCTTTTTTGTAAGTGTTTGTGTATGTTCTTGCTTGTGAATAAATATGTGTCTATGTCTAATATCTAACAGTTTGTCACAGACCAAAGTTAGACAAGGCATCTCTATGGCTAATTGATGAAGACGGCTGCTATTTATTTTCGTAGAAATAAATAAAACCTAGGGCTAAATAAGTTATTTTCTACATTTATAAACTACCCGTTTAGTTGTCACTCCCGAAAATGTAAACAACAGGCAAACAATCAAAACGAATAGTTGGATTCTTAGCTACAACATGGGTATCAATTAGGACTTTAATTGCATAGGAGTTATATAATATTTCGAACAACTGCTTCTACATCCACAAAAAATAATGTCTTTTAATCACATTAACAAAAGCCTATCATAGCAACTGCGCTTATATTGGTTTACTCATAAAAACAACACGGACACAATTTCATGCAAATAAACTCCCTGTCCCATTCCTCCAAGGGTTAAAAAGTAACAGTACATAAAGATATGGAAGCCAAGGGTTCAAGATCAGGTATGCATATGAATTCAAATGAAATTATGACCATACGCGACACGTGTCTCATAAAAATTATTAAATATTAAGTTGTGTCATTATTTACACGCCATGTCTCTTTCAGCACTCTTACAATAATTGTTCTTAAAGTTGGCTTATAAATCGAGTAATATTCGTGGTTAAATTTACTAGCTACGTAAATAGCTACATTGTTAACACATTAACTGTTAGTACTACTAGTTCTAGATACTTCCTTATTCCTTTGTTGAATCGTTGATTTCCTGAGCTCCTTTTTTGATTAGGGAAATCTTGTATAGATACCCACAGCACCCTCCCTGGGGGTTATGCACATTCCTACCGACTGTGTTTGTACATAAGTTATCATCCAAACAATACAAAGTCCTTCAACATTTAACCCTGGCTTCAATATATTATTAATAATAAAATGTAGGTATTTTTTAGAATGAGTTTGCGTTTCTAACATTCAAAACTTTTATCAGAGAATGGACATAAAAATGTAAACTTATAACATGATATCACGCAATGCTATGCATTTTTAAGCTTTTTTTTTTTAATTTAATAAACTACTATGACCATTTGGTATCTTTTAAGTTTTACATTTTACACGTGCATGACTTATAAATCCTTGACTTTAAAAATACTCTGTACATGATGTCAGAGGGCTTTGTTCATATTTTTATTGGATATACTTTTTTTAATAATTCAAGTTAGTATAATACGCAAGTAAACCATATCACGTACATATTAAAAATAAATCGCGCTCCGTTTTTACTCACAGTTTTAAAAGAATTAATTGATTATCTACTATATAAAAATAAGTCGGGTTTTCCTTCCTGACGCTATAACTCCAGAACGCACGAACCGATTTCCACGGTTTTGCATTCGTTGGAAAGGTCTCGGGCACCGTGAGGTTTATAGCATAGAAAATTCAGGAAAAATTTCAACTGAAAAGCGGGAAAATCATTTTTCACATACAACCACCTGGTTGCGAAACGGAGTTCGCCGGGTTTGCTAGTAATAAATAAAACTCAATATATCAAAACATTCTTATCACGTTTAGATCCTCCTATACTTTGAAGCTTATCATGGCGAGATTCAATTAGCAATGAGGAATATATTTCAATAACTATTTGAATAACCTTTAAGTAAATCGATGCGAATTAATTACGTTACTCAGATGGTAACGCTTTACCTGTCATATATCCAATGTGAAATTACTTTTACGTCAATACGATATAAAAGTTATAAATATACTAGTTGACCCGGCAAACGCTGTTCTGCCTTACTATTATCATTTAAGGTATAAAAATTTATGTTGGCCGATTCTCAGACATACCCAATATGCGCACAAAATTTAATAAGAATCGGTTCAGCCGTTTCGAAAGAGTTCGGTAACTAAAATTGGAAACGGAATTAGTTCAGTTAATTTTAGAGTATTTCATATAAATATTTATATAATTTGATTTATGAGTTCAATATTTTTCCTCGTCTACAGCCAAAACCCGAGTGCAGCCGAACATTAATTGTAGGTATCGATTTCTAATGTTGAAATTGTATGTCAATATAACCTTAACCGATCGCTTCGGTTATCTGCTGAACACACCGTAAAGCAGGTGTGAAACAAGCAATCTCTTAGATAAATGCGCCCATAAAGCGGTCGCAATATGGCTTTTAATGAAACAGCCCGTGTCGTAACTTCGAACAATGCCGCTGTACATTATCTCTTTATGATAAAACACATATTGTAGATCTTAAACACAATACTTTATACGCTACTAGTGTTTTGCTCGCTGTTTCGCTCGCGGTTTCGCTCTTGTAGTCAAAGAGCTCAGAGGCGTTTCCTGATTTTCGTTTTTAAAAAACTTGGACTCGAGACGCTAAGAACTATGTACTAAAACTAATAAACAACTCCAAAAAAATATTGGTCACCCATCTATTTTATGACCGTGCCAACCGTTGCTTAGCCTCGTTTTTTTATTATTTGTTGTTATAGTGGCTACAGAAATATATACCATCTCTGAAAGTATAAACTGTCTTACTATCACGGTTCAAGAGAAATAACCTGGTGACAGACAGACATTAATAAAAATCTACCCTATAATAAACAGATTTTATTATGGCTACATAATACCTATACTGAAATATGATAGAAAATTCCATTATTATGCGATAAGCAGCTGAGTTAATATCCAAATATATACCATTTTGAAAGGTGATATTTAATATTTTGTAGCAATATATTTGATCAAATATCGCGAGATGAAGTTCTTATAATTCCTTTGAATTATAATGTTCACTTTGACGACTACAAATATTTTATTGTGTCATTATCGTATCCTTAAATATTTAATGAAATGGGCCAAATGAAAAGTAAAAACATTTGAGTGCAAATATATTAAGCAGTGGTGGCTCAGTGGTGAGAACCTCGGACTTCAAAATCGATAAGTCGGGGTTCGAGACCGGGCGAGCGCGCAAGAAATATATTGATTTTTCAATTTATCTGCGCATGTAGATAACATCACCACTGCTTAAACGGTGAAGGAAAACATCGTGAGGAAACCGGCATGTCCAAGAATTAAAAGTTCGACGACATGTGACATCTGCCAACCCGCACTTTGCCAGCGTGGTGGATTATGGCCTGAACCCTCATAGGAGGCCTGTGTCCCAGCAGTGGGAACATATATGGGCTGATGATGATGATGATGATGATATTAAGCCGATTTTCCCCTTTTAAAGTTTATCTGATTTCTGTTTTCTACTTATAATTGTCAGCATCATCTATATTATATATCTACATTATATACATTACACTGTATGGATCTAATGGTTAGGTCGAAATTTCTTCTTGATCTCTCTTAGGTACACATTACCATGCATAAGTAAGGTCTTGCTATACTGGCTTCGCAACGCGATAACGAGACCTTATTCTTTAATATAGCATATCATAGTATGAGTACTTAAAGGTATTGTGTAATTCAAACATAAATTTTTAGTTGCCGTAACAATTTATGGCAATTACCTATAAACTTTTATTACCCGTTGCTAAAGCAAATATATCAAATAATATTTACTATGGCGATGTTGGGGTTAGCGAACCCAGAGCAGCTGATAGTTTTAAAAACGATGTAAACAATTAAATGAAATTATAAATGAAAAGAACCTCGATCCCTAGATAGAGAACAGGAAAAGACAAGCTCTAAAATCGTTATTGTGAAAGTAAGACATCAACATGTATTTGTGTGAGCAGGATATAGCGTATGTTTTTTCTCCTATTGCCTATTTGATATTTGCCACAATTAGTCGAAGGCAAACAAGTCCATTAACAGATAAATTTCAAAATATGAAACTCCTGAAGTGATAGGGAATCATACATAAAGCTTTAAATATAAGCATGTTTATGACCGACACGAAATCAACCAAACATAACCTCTCATAGGTATGTAGCATTTTTATGTATCATAGCTAGCTGTTTTGCTTTTATTTTTATATTAGTCGTCAAAGTTTGAGGCAATTTATATTACGTTGTAATAATATATACGTCACCCCTTGTCAATATTCGAATGACAACTTATGTCGAACTATCGCTATCTCGACTTTATACGTTGATGACTTGTCTAGCCTTACAAGATTCCTATTCTCTATATATGCCCCGACCCCATTTCTATTGGCGGCCATCTTGGATTTCATAGTGTACATAGTGTTCTACTCTTCGAGCCCTTTCATTTGATACTTATAGTGAGTGTGTAATGAAAACATATTTAATTTGCAATTTTATGGCGGCGATTGTCCTCTACCGATTTTCATGAAAAAGAGCACCACCGACTAATTCACCTTTCGGATAAAACAAAAAAAAAATCAATCGGTTTATCCCTACCTACGAAGCCACATATAGCTACCTGGCCATACATAATATGATACCTTTGCCATATTTGTAAGATTATAAAAAAAGAAATCGAATACAGAATGACAGAAATTCGAATTTCATTCCTTCTTGCTTGTTTGAAAAAAAAAAATTAAATATTCATTTCCGCCCTGATCCCTTCAAACGGGAAAGCAGCTTGAAAATTATAAATAATAAAACTTGACTGCGCGCTGCGATAGCGGGATTTACATTTTGAAGGGATAATAGACCCTTTTGAATTGATTCAAGAAAAACTTTGATGATTATGATGTCCCAGCAGAATTTTGTGAGTGCGTCTCATTTTGTATTCCATTTTCAAACTTTTAGCGGGAAAACTATTGTCATTTGACATTACATTGTCGAAGTGAAAGTAAAAGAAAAGCTCAGATTTGTGTTGATTTTAAGTATAAATGCGAATAAAAGTAGTTATCAAGGAATTTATATTCTTTGTGAGTTTTTTTGTAAAATGGTTTGGAAATCTGAAAAAAAAGTCTCCCATTATCCACATTGGAACGATGTCGCAATAAGTAAGAACTTTGTAGCTACACCAAAATAAGAAATTAATCATTATTCTTTAAACAGATAGATCTACGAGTAATTGTAATATTAATTATATTAATAACTATGAATTTAAAATGTAAAATATTTAGCTATTGAAAATCTGACAGTAATATAGAAATATTTAAATTAAATGTCAAACTTGCGATGTTTGACTGTTTGTTTTTATGTTGTATTAAAAGAAAGACAAGACATATTTCTTTTATAAATTATATCTGATAATTGGGAACCCGTAAATTTTTGAAACCTAGACTCCGTTAAGGCAATATAACTTTATTCTTCTAACTCCAATTTCTGTTTCATTCGTTTATAATAAATGAAACTAAATTTACTGCTATATTTTAGTTTAGTTTTCTGTAACCTACAAGAAAATATCTAAAATTTATGTCATTGTGTTTTTTTACAGACCTTCCTTTTGGGGGCAGAGGACGAAGCTGGAGAAGCGGTTGATGCTGGCGGTGGCGGTAGTGGCGGTGCTGGCCGTGGCCTTCTTCGCTGCTTTCATCGCCACTGTCATGCTGAAGACATCCACCGATATTAATGGTGAGTTATAAAGCTTTTGTCCAGATTCTTTCAGAATCAGAAAAGTGTCGTGTCGCGGTGTTTTAACCAAACTTCTCAGAAACGACTGGATCGGTTTTTACGAAATTTCCAAATCATTTATTTTTTATACTAAATGATAAGAGTAAGGCAAAAGAACGTTTGCCGTGTCAGCTAGTACAACAGATAAACAATTTTTTGTCTTATTTTGCTTTAATTAGCTTGATAATATGTTTTACAAAAAAAGCTTTCGTATCCTGTTACATTCGGTAGCTTTCAAGCGTATGTTTTAACGATTAATATGTTTGTAGTATAAATAATAATTTACTTATATTTAAAAAATCACCCGTTATTATATACCTACCTTAAGATGCTTTTATCAATTCGATCGAAGCGAGCCCTATATAGTATAGTATTATATAATCTGTGCCTATACTGTGCCACTAATCACAATGTATGCATTTCTTTGACACTACTAAGAAACTATGATGTTTATATGTAAAAAAAAAATGTTAAAATATAATAGAATTGTATTATAGTATCTTTATTAACTCTGTTTATTTGGTACAATTGTATGTTGAAGAAACTAAAAGTAATATATTCGAAGTGCGAAGCATAAAAGCTCGTATATAAAGGATAATTTACGCGGTTAATAATAAATTATGGGAGATATATTTATCCACTATAAGATTCCATTATCTCAATGTACAATAGAAGCATCCGTGCCAAATCTTATACAAACCTGCCGCGATATTGTCACTGTAACGTGATAATAATACTAAGTGGCTGTTTACACATTATAAACCTTATGCCTTTGGTAATACGATGTTTTTGTGAAGACATGTTTTGGCTCATTGAAGGAATATGTAATGAGAGAAATTGTTACACTTGTTGCTGTTCTGGTGTCAAGGTTACGAAAAACTGGGTACCTGCTGATTCGCATTTATCGAAATTATCCAAACTCTGTTTGAATTAAGAATGTTCCAGAAAGCATTAGAAAATAGCAAACCCACAAGTTTATCGTCGTATTTGTAAATGTTTTTGGGCGGTGGTAACGCTAATCATCAGGCGACCCACCAGCGGTAAAAAAATGTTATTTTACACTTCTTTAAGCACACCTCTCTTTATATATAAAATGTAAAAATTAATTTCGTAATTATTTTTTACCCAGAATATAGATATTAAGTTCATTTAAACAATATTCAATGTCGACTGCGGGAATCAAAGGAAACCAATACAAATTTTTGCAACATAACAATACGCGCTATGACAAAACCGCCGCCTTGCAACACTAGGTCACGAAGACGTGAACTGAGAACTATTTGGTGACAAAATACAGCACGTGGTTCAATTAAACCCAGGCAATATTTTGCAAGCACCAACTGTTCGTGGGCTGTTGCCTATCACGTTTCAGTGGGATAACATAATTATCAATGTCTGTGTAACCTTGTTCGATATAAAAGCCATTATTTCATTCTAAGATTTAATTATGTTAGGTATTGTATTAAAATTGTTAAATTTACATTTGAAATATGCCTCATTCTTTAAATCGCCTGTATGAGTATGGTAGTATTTATAGGAAATCATTCAAATTTTGCTGTTGACATCAAAAACAACATTAAACATTCACCTCGTTCTTAGATAACTCTAGTATTTCTATGAGTCACAAAAAATTCATAGCTAAATTTGTTATACGTATGTTTTGATGATATTTTTATAGTTTCTACTCTCTTAAAGTAATAATTATATGTAAATTATTTAATAGCTTTAAGTTAGTTGTAAAATTGATAGCGTTTCGAGGCAGTTATATTATATTCTATAAAACAGTCTCGAAGACAACATAAATAAATCATTATAACTGTACCATTAGTACAGAGTGGCGTCGTCCCACTTTTTGCTAAATGTTCCCATTGATTGAATTTCCAGTAAGAAATTAATTAAGTAACCGTTAGACTTAAGTATGCATTTTCTATTTAACGACGGCGATCAAAGTGTAATTTACAAGACTGAGTAGTGAGTACTCGCCGACTTAAGACCTTCATATAATTTCAAGAACCTGGGGTGTCTTCAAAATCAAGCGTACTTTGTAGCTGCACTATTTATTTGAATTTTAATCTATCTAATGTAAATAAATAAAAGTTAATTGCCAAACGTGTTGCTAAGCGCAAAACTCGAGAACACATCAACTGATTCAGTAATTTTATAACGCTTAATCACAAGGAAGGTTCTTTTGGATAGAAAAAACGTAGGCACGCCGGTTGAAGCCTGGGCGGACCGCTAGTTACATATATATGCATACTAAAATACTGTTCAACTATCTATAATGTACTGTGTTAGAAGTAGGATTGATTCTTAGAAATTATTTGTTGTTCAGATTTAAATTGCAAAAATGTAGGCAAAGTGGCACATAGTAACTTTTCCTGTGAGGACAGAAGACCCTAAATGTGTTTACCTTTAGCAATATAACTGGCGAAGGCCTCAGGATGTTAAGTTCAAATTGTATTGCGGTCAATATCACCCAGTCGATGTGTACATATGTGACCTTTATTATTTAAGGTACTTTTTAGATGCTGCTGAATTAAAATGAACAAAAAAAGAACGGATTTTGGGTAACACACGACATATTTTCATTGTTATTTTAGACGGAACAATTAATGCGGTATTAAAAGAGGCAATATTCATCGTTAACCGACGCATTGTTTTAATACTCTGTGGTCACGTTAGTTGCATTTTCTATTAACAGTCATACATAGTCTTGAAGAACTAATTATAATCGCAGAATAGTGCTTGGCAGATAGAATAGATATTTCTTATTTACTAAACTATCTTTTGTACCACACCATTTAGCATTTAAATACGTGCAGCGGTTTTATAAGATTTGATAGAAGGTACCCGTCTTACACATAGAGGCACAGAATTTCAAAGTCTTATAGCGATTACAGCGAAGGACAACTACTATTAATTATTTCCAATTTTTTCAAATTTTTCGTGGGAAAGAAAGATGAGTACAGGATTACTCACACAACGAAACGTGTAAATTAAATATCAGTGATAAGCTTGACTAGTCTTGATTTGGGCTATTGAGTAGGACGTCGACTTGGGAAAAATAAAGATTTTTACATTTCGAAGGTTTTATATGGAGCCCTTTTGTGAAATTTGAAAACCTGCTCGTATTTACAAAGTGAGACACTCAGGTGTATCTAATGCCGTTTAATGTAAATCAGCGGTACAAAGTAGAAGCTTTAGCGTAATGAAATATTACGAGAAACGAGACCTTGCCTAACTTTTTTTGGTGGAAATCGGTTTTCGACTAGTTTCTTTTTAGGAGGTACGATGAAGACAATTTTGTGTAAAGAAGCAACTCCATTTTTATTCACGGATTCTGAAAAAAATTGAGAACATCTAACTCTGGCTCACTGAACTTACAGTCCGAGATATTTTCCAAATTTATTATATTATAATTATATATTAGTAGCCTTCATTACAAAGGATAAATTTGAAAGATAGACGTATATGTCTAGAGATAAATTTTGTGATATCGAAAAAAGAAGTAGTGACAGGACACCTCCCTGCCTCCCTGCGGCACACGAGGTGATAGCCCACCAGGACCAAACCAATCAACCAATCCGTACTGTTACTTAAATAAAAATCCCTAAATCAAAGAAACTGAAAGCTTTTTTCTTTCTCTATCCATAGAAAAGGCGCTATAAGAATACTCGCATGAATAAAATATGAATATTTTAGAAGACAATTTCAATATTTAACAATAAGAGTTCTTTTGCGTATAGCTTCCTATATTAAGTATCCAATTAACCCATATTGCTATTTAATCAGTTAAACTAAACAAATTACTTCCACGGATGTCTTAATTAGTGTTTGGAGTCGCGTCTTGTTCGGAATTAGATCTTGTCAAATTTACGTTAGAACTGACTTATTGGATTATACAATTGTTGGATAATATTGACAGTACACTGTCTGAGATCAGCGAAAGGTGAAAATACGTCATTTAGATATTTATGTCTTTGAATAATCTGAAATTGGACAAGACGATTGAACTCAATAGGTGCTCGTATAGTTTTAACTACTTACCAGATTATAACAACTTTAATAAATTAAGTTTATTACGGAATATTATGCCTCAGATAATTAAAAAGAATGTAGATATAAGATAGAAGATACTTACGTCTATCGTGATTTACCAATATACATAATATATGTTTTTAAGATGGTTGGTTCTAAATTCATAACATTAATTTAGAACCAACGCAGCTGTATGAAGAGGTACAAATAGGTATGCCATCTCCGTGTTATTTATACTCGAAGGCAAGCCACCAATTAAAGATATTCAATTACCTACCTAGTGAATGATTAAATCTCATTGTTAATGATTCATACTCAGTATTTACCGTGTATTCTTGCACACAACATAACAAGCTATTGTGCTTTACGTGATGGTCTTCATCCAATTAAAGTTAAATCGATATAACAGTCATACGAGTTATCATACAAATCGCTTGTCACTTGTTTATAATTTATATGCAAATGGTGTGATTTCAGATAGATCATAACACAAGCATGACGTTTCATCGCAGATATATTATGAATTTTAATTAAACTTGACGAAGGATAATACAAAGTCCTAATACCACTTTCGTTTCAATAGTGTGGTACAGGCCATCAGTTACCTATTATCTGTAATGCATTGTTAGCAAAGGAAAACAGGACGATGAATAAATATTTAGATTTTATTTTCCTCACTGATAACTCCGCCGACCTCTGTTTGTTTGCAACAAAGGTTTTATTTATTTGCATTTTACTCCGAGACTCCTTTGAAAAACAAATTGAAGAAGTCCTTATATAAAATATTTATTTAAACGTCGTATTTATCAATCAGAATTTTTGTTCTAACGAAGCTTATATTTCTGTTATAAAAACATTAAATGAATATCTGCATATTAAAGACAATTCTTGCGTCTTTATATTATCTGTATATATTCATCATGTCCGGCCAGAACCACGTTTACTCAGTCAGCTAGGAGAGGTGTATAACCTAACAAAGTCAAATTCTATATGTATTAATTAGCATTATTTAGCATCGTTAAACATACTTTACATGCTCGAGTAACATAATGTTTGTTTCCACTATACTAAATAGCACGTACCATATGATACGCAACTCTCTCGATTGTATATACTCTCTGAACAATCAGTCCAAAAAATAAGAAAACAAATATAGAGATAGCAGACGTCACTTATTCCAATGGAGTTAAGCTCCACACTCTGACTCGAGGCCGACTGATTGAATCCGCGAATTGATACCTCCACACCATGGACTATTGAATTTAATAAAAATTCATAAAATGAAAAATAAGAAAGCGATTTTCTTATTTATTGTATATAAATGTTAAGACTGATTCCGTATACGTTTTTTGAATACTGCCTATATTTCTATTATAAGTAAGTTAAGTAATATATTATAGTTCTCGTAAAAACGTCTCCATTGTCGCTTGCGTAAGTATGTCTGCATTGCCAACATAAAATGTTGAATGAATATAATACTCTGTCCAAATGTGGACAACTTGTACTAAGTCAAAGGATTACAAACATTTATCGTTATATTACACGTTTTAAAAAGGAAATATATAAATTAAAAAAAAAAACCAAAACAAAATATCACGTATCAAGGATATAATTATTTTAATAATAAAGATATTTTGTTTACAGATGTGCCCCAGACAAGCGAGCTAAGGGTCTCCGAGACCCTCCCCCCGGCCGTCATCGCTAAGAGCGACGAGATTCAAGTCTGCAAGGATCCTGACTGCATTCACACTGGTGAGTTTTTCAATCTGTTCTAAGACAAAACAAATTAAATTTTTAATTATGCCTCATTAATTATAATACAATGTTAATGTGAGAATTAAATTATTCTAACAATATTTGGTAAAGTGCAAATGAATTGTTAGATTTGGTGAGAAGGTGTTAGATTATTAGTAGATTATCCATAGATGATTAGATTCGTCTCCTCAGAAGCCTATCGATGGGGAAATCTTCACACGATACGTTAATAATTTTTATTCGAGAAAGTTCAAATTTAATAGACACACGCAAAGTGTGTTGGAGGTCATGAGTGGTACTCATGGAGATAATTTAGCCAGTAGATACACCACAAATAATAGCTAACAATTGCATAACACTTGCAGTTTCCCATGCAAACAATAAGTTGTAACGTCACCTGTAATTACATGTAACCATTGGATATGAACAAAAGGAAAGTGGGTCAGCGCGGTGGACACAATGTCTATATTGAATGGGAGTAAAATCGTGATTAGGTTGGTGTGGCTCTTGCAGGGAGCTTCGACTGCTTATGAGGGTATTTGTTTATTAAACAGCACTAGAAACACATGCCAGATGTTACTGAATTAATAGATAGAACAGGTTAATCTGTTACTATGTCATCAATAGAGGGAATTAATGTAGTGTGCATAATGCACATGCATTGGTATAGCGTCTTCAAAGTCATCGTCTTGAATCCGAAAAATGGCATACATAAGAATGTTATCTTTAACACATGAATACATATTCCTATATTCTTAGTTATGTAAAATTTGTTGACTTTTATGCATAAATAATCTCATTTTTACATTACAAAAATTCTTAATGGTGATGTATTTGTATAACGAAACTTTTCAAATGATGTGTTGAAGTTATAGAAGAATGGGCATTGAAATGGATATATATTTATTATTCTAGTTAATAACCTATTCAAATCTGAAAGTGCTAACCTCATCAATTATTCCCAGCGTCCAAACTACTCCTCAACATGGACGAAACCGCCGACCCTTGCGATGACTTCTACGACTTTGCGTGTGGTTCCTTCGTGAAGAACACGAGGATACCAGATGACAAGACCTCGGTGAACACCTTCTCCATCATCACGGACCAGCTCCAGGAACAGATAAGATCACTTCTGGATGCTCCCATCACCCCTGATGAACCCCGGCCATTTGTACTCGCGAAGACTTTGTACCAGGCTTGCATGAATAGGAGTAAGTTGTTCCTTTTGATGTATGAATCTGTACTCTGTCGCTATTTCCCTATGTTTATCTATTTAGCTTTGTTTGTAAGATCGTGTATATTGTGTAATGTAAGGTCTCTGTCTCAATGCACGACACGGCATAATATTGTACTGTGTAAATGTTGGAAGGAAGGGCTCAAATAACTGAGGGACTGTTCAGTCATTTAACTTTAGTTGTCTTGAGATTTTTAAATCTAGCAACAAATGGTCAACAGAATTGCGCTTTGTATCTTTCCGAAAATAACTTACGTTATGTAAAATAAGTGTTTGATTCGAATCTTGATAAAATAAATAGCTTTACATTGATATAATATACACTCATATAAAATTGCATGTTTTCTGTCATTAATGCAGACACGATTTCTCTAGAATATAGAATAGCTGTGATGATAGATAATTATGATATTGGTTTCTTGATAGATGTGTATGTGATTAAATTTTCACGTTGGATACACAGAGTGATCTCATCAGAAAGCATCACATAACTAACCGTTATTAAAAGCACGTGAATGCGTGTAATTGCAATGTCACTTGAGATAAAAAGAAAAAAGTTCTTACTAGATACGCTGTCGTTGTCCTAAATACTATCTAGCTAACCCGGAAAATTGTTAGACTGTACGCAATAAGTATACCTAATCTTGATGCTTACATAATAGTAACATAACACAAATATGATAAATACTACAAAGTATTAACTGGGTAATAAATGTGAACTTTATTATTTAATAGCGGATAACAACAAACAATAGATAGGTATAATTAATATTAATGTCCTTTTGATGTACAAAATCGTATGCTCATTCGCAATCCAATATTATTTATTTCTATTGCAAGACGATGTTATGACATTAATCGTTTAAACATGAAATAATAGTATCCAATGATAAAATGAATCTTAATTTGAAATACTGTACAAAATGTTACAATACGCTTCTTGGATAGATATAGTTAATTTAAACTCTATTTGATGATGCTATTATATCTATAATTGCCTGTACATACAATTCATGGAAGGTGAGCATAATCTGTTTGCTAGCAGGTGAATTCAATTGGACTAATGTTATTACCAACAGCACTGTCTGGTGCGAATCAATTTAGTCTATGATCTTTGATAATAGACTCTAGTTTATTGGGGAATTTTCAAAAACGTGTTAAAGAATATGTTTGCTATATAAAATGATGATAATTAAATAAAATAAAAATCAAATTGTTTACAATTTACCGGCTGACGGATTTCTCTTGAAATACTGTCTTTTGTAATTTTCACATAAATTCTTTGCCACAATTCAACAACATAAATTCTTTGTTACAATGTGTGAGTATGTCGGGCATAATTTCAATTACAATGATCGGTTTTCGTGACTAATCTACGCGGGATCGTCGATCGACCACCGAATGGCATTATTAAAATTTTAATTAGCATTTATTTCATAATAATATCCTTAGTTTTTCACATTAATTCACATCATTGAAATTCTTTTCACGAAATACCGATTGAAGTGTTTGAATTATAGTTTGTTGTGTTAGAATTTGAAGTAAATTTTGAAAAATCGTTAAAAATTTTAACAATAAATATAAGACACAAACCAACGTAAGGCAGAGAGGAAAATCGTGTCAGATAAACCGTTGTAGACTTGAATAAACGAAAACTTCCTTATACATAGTCTTCCCTTGTTAGACCTTCAAATTTAAACTTCATCAAAAAGTCGTTCGTTAGAAATACTCGTACATAAAAAATTAAGTAGAGAGAGCAATAAAGTCAAAAGTCACAACTGGATAACCCTAACAGTTAACGTAAGTGCAGTCACTTGTTATTTGAAGTGAAAGTGACTTCCGCATTTGCACAACGCTCGATGTAATGATATGCTCACCGCAAGGGGTATAGCACATTTGCTCCAAATCATATAACCAATATTCGTAACATCGACTTCGGTCTATTGGGTTCTAGATCATTCTAGACTTCAGTGAGTACTATTGAGCTATGCTTTGCATGCAGAATTGGTTATGGATTATGTTTTATGAGCTTTGTTCAAACAGATATAATTGGTGATTGTGAAATGGGTCAGCTTTTTTTATCTGTCTCTAGATATGTCAATCTTCCTTCATCAGAATATGAGAAGGATGAAATTGTTTGTCTATGCTGATACATGTTATTAACATATCCGGTCCGCAGCTACCCCATACAGTTGGCCATTGTAGCTTTACCTTTTATAATATTAGGTCAATATATAAGGACTACTTTAAAAGAACAAAATTATAAAATCGGTACCTTTTGACAACTCGCTAAAATTTTAGGAGTAGGGATAATTCATATTACAAAGCTATAAAGTTTACTTGTTTGATCTCAGGAAATACTGGTTCAAATCGAAACGATCTTTTAGATCTTTTAGTAGTCTTTGGATAGCCTGTTCATCGTGGCGGACTTATGTATAGCCTATGTAAATCAATAAAAGCAAAGCAGCAATGGCAAATGTTGCAAAAATGTTTATTTTGAGACTAACCTTACCTTATTTTCATGATACTTGTCAGTGCTAGTTTATGTAGCGGAAAAGCGCATGAGCTGTAGTCACTTGACTTGCGTTTGCCCGTGGTTTTCCGCGAGCAGCTAGTTATACAAATATCCCACAGCGGCCATCGAGGCCCGCGGCATCCAGCCGCTGCTGGACATGCTGCGCCGGCTCGGCGGCTGGCCCGTGCTCGACGGGGACAACTGGGACGAGCGCTCCTTCTCGTGGGAGGACTCCGTGTACAAGTTCCGGCACGCCGGCTACTCGGTGGACTACTTCCTCGACTTCTCTATCAGCGTGGACGTTAAGAACTCCACCAACCGCATTATCGATGTGAGTGTGAACCCGTGGCCCGACCGGGGCGTCGACATAGCGTGAGTGATTCCAGTGTGGGACCGTGATGGCCTAACGAGCTCTGTCTTTTTCTTACACTGGAAATACTTCTGTCTCTTTTGTCTTAAGATGTCATAATAAACCCTGATTTTTTTTTTTTGAGATATTAAGTGAAATATTAAGCTTGACTGATCTAGAATGCTTTATTAAGTTGCTATAATATTACTTCTGTTAAAAAAGACCATACACATTCAGGATAAATATTGCTTTCTGTTGGTGAAATAAGTAAAGCAGTGAATTCTAAATATACGAATTTAATGTTGTATATATTATCATAAGTTTATATTGTCTTTGAACAGTTTCACCGCATCGAAGTAAAACGGATTAAAATAATGTTCTATTGTGTTTTTGATGAATGACTTTAAAATATTACAATAATCAATCATTTATAAAAAAATACTAAAAACATAGGTAACACTTATACAAAATTATTATTTTTTTAAGTCCTACCTATTTTCTTATAACGAATTAATGTTTCATTAATTTTTACAATAGCAGATAAGGAAATTTTTAAAACGTTTCTATTTTATGAAATTTCACTTAGAAATAACAAGATACAATCTGCTAATTAAAGTTTTTAAATGCATCATATGAAGTCTCACTCTATTTGGAAATTTGCTTAATTGTGTATTCCATTTTTCAATACACAAGATAGATTTACTTTGTATAATTAAACACGAAAAATATACTGAAAATTGAAAAGAAAACAAAGTTATTTAGAATAAATAAGGCGTTCGGCTGAGCGTCCTTCGCAAACTTAAATGAAATTCGGCATCCGCAGGGAACCCAGTAATAATGTGTTAGCTGCTACCTTTTCGTATTTGTTTCGACTCCATAGATTATTGTGCGACGTGACTAGCTGTGTGAATATCTTTATTTCAAAATCAAACAAATATTCGAAGTTATCGGAAAGTTTTTAGTATTAACGAGAAAATAAATTATATGTCATTAGTTAGAAAATTAAACATTTACTAAGGTAACTTTGACGGAGTTAAATTAGAAATTATAATGTTGGTAATAAGTTGCATTCGTTTTGAAATAATAATACTTTCACGAATATATATAGTAGTGTGTTCTATGATATAACGAATATTATGTATTTACATGCGTGATTTAAACTATGATAGGGAAGTAACGGTGGACGATGGTTACTTAAGTAGAAAATACCAGTATAAGAGATTATTATAACGTTCGCTGGAAATTACGATGCAATACCGTTACATTTTATATAACGCGGAGAGATTTTATTACAAAATAGATAAATATCAATGACCACAAATATTCGAAATTATTTGTTAAGGAAAAAAGCCTCGCTATATTCGTGTAATAAATAATTGGATTTGATATATTTTAGTAATCAAAACCGTCTCTAGGGAAGTCCTGTATTAATAACCAGAACTTGATTGGACTAGCCTCACTCCTTGCGGAGACGGTCTACATCATAGTAGCTATCTACATGCTAAACATTACATCGAATCGGTTGAGTAGATTGGGCTGTGCGTTGATAAATCAGTGAATAAGCCTTTGTTTTTTATATATTAAGTTTAAAGAACTCTAAATAAGGTCGGGAGGTCTTTCCTTTTTTACCTATGTCCATTGCTTCTTTCCTATCTTCAAGTTTCCCTTACCCGTCAATATCGGAGGAGAACGTGTTCGCGTATTCGCTGGTGGTTCGCGATCACCACACCCATGAACATTCGCAGAGGCACGATCCCTGGTACCCAGATTGAATCATGAGCCTCATCATGATGCACCAGCTCAGTTTCCAAATGCTCATCTTCCAGCTGGACCAAGCGTCCCTCGGGCTGAGTCGCGAGTACCTGAACCGTGGCTTCAAGGACAAGCTGGTGCAGGCGTACTACGAGTACATGGTGGACATCGCGGCACTGCTCGGCGCGGACCGCGCGCGCGCCGAGGTCGAGCTCAAGGACTCGCTGCAGTTCGAGATCAAACTCGCCAATGTGAGTTGCTAGAATAGGTCCGCCTTTACAGCTTAAATGATGAGAAAATTAAAAAAAAATAGAAAAAAATGATCTTTGGGGGTCTTGTGCCTTAGTGACATGAAACCGAAAGAGTGGAACAAATTTAGTCACAGAGGCAGGATCGGGTGGCCGTGAGGCTGGACGTTGTAACGGTTTGGCAAAAAGACACGGGTTCGAATCCCGCCTCGTGATCAATTGTTTTCTATTCATTGAATTTTTCTCATTTATAAAACATTATATTGCTATAAAACTAACATTTAAACTTACAGGGTTTAAACGGATTTAAAATGTGATGTATTTTCTATTTATTAAGTATTAAATAAACGAGGACTCGCCGCAGTTCTGGGACATTACCAGCAAGCGAAGCCGTTGGCAGTGATATATAGGCTATCAACTATATTATCAACAAGTGGTACAGCCGGTTTTTCTTAATGTTATTTTAGTAAGAAAAGCAGGTTTGTTCAGCGTTGGCGTGTTTCAGCTGAAGAATTAGTAATTTTACAAAATAAGATAATGATTATTGATAGAAAATAGAATGTGTCGGCAATTCGTTGAAGATTCGTCTTGTACGTTGGAAAATATTCATTAAATAACAAAAAACGTATTACAAAACAATTTTTGGAGTATTTTGGTTTTATACACCCCAACTCTACATCTAAACATTAACACCTATTAATTCTTATGTTTAACGATAAATACAAAATCATGAAATGGTTACTAGTATATACTAGATCTGTTAAAGGAAAACGGCTATTAACAGGGAAAATAGTGAAAAGATTTCCTTATTAACAAAACCAAAGAGCTGAACGTACGACCCAAACAAAGACACTACACAAAAAAAATCTCAAAATAACAGAGTCTCAAGGACGCGGTCTTGCGTTTAATAATATCCATCGCATCGGCCGAAGCTAGAACAAATGGTGAATAGAAAATATTTTATTTTGAAAACAATAAAACGCCTAATCCGGTCGCGTCACGAGCGAACGTTTAATGAGGCCACAAACAAGTTAATTTATGACTCTTGACTTTTATTTTTTAAATAGCTTTTGTATGTAGTTACGTTACGTAAGGTGCGTCTGTGCGTGGTGGATTCTTCGTCGAAATAGTTCGCATTGCAAATAATAAAAATCATTAAAAAAATTAAAACATGATTTTTTAAAAGCTGGAAAAATACTTTTGATATAAATAGTATATTATCTGTTTTAAAATAAAGAAGTCATAACACTGTCTGATAAAAAGCATATAAAGTAATCATTTCACTGGATATTTTCTTGAATTTAACTGGTTCGCCGAGAATGGATTTAGTGAAAAATATGCACTGTATTAAAGGATTTTTTGTCGAAAAATACCTTTTTATAGTAGAATAAATATCCGAAAATCTGAAAGATATCTGACAACCAAAATACTCATCGCTTTATAATTTAAATGATATAGAAATTGGAAGTAAAAACGTTGGTATTTTTAACAAAAATGGCAGCACATCGAAGATTTTCATTCATAAGCCACTACACACATTAGCAAGCTATTATTATAAGTTCGAGAACATTCGATTTCATTGCGATCTTTTGCTTGTATATGACAAGTGACTAAATAAATTTCAATAATTTCACATTCAGTCTCCAAGCCCCAATATATTTCAGCTTAGAGTCATCATCTTTCATTCCATCAGCTCTTGTCGGTTTTACCAATTTTTTAACCGACTTCCATAAAGATGTGTCCCTGGATATTTCTGTGGTTGTTTTCTTAATAATTCGAAATGTCAATACTCCAGATCTCTCTGCCGTTGGAGAAGCGCCGTAACGCCACCAGCCTCTACAACCCCATGACCATCGCTGAGCTTCAACAAAAGTTCCCCAAGTAAATAATATATTTATTGAAATCTAAGTAGGTTCTAGTATAGTTCCAAAGCTGTTACAAAATCCTATCCTACTAATATTATAAATGCGAAAGTTTGTAAGGATGTGTGTGTGTGTGTTTGTTGCTCTTTCACACAAAAACTACTGAACCGATTGCAATGAAACTTTGTACGTAGATAGCTGGACAACTGGAATAACATATAGGCAACTTTTAATCCCGATATTCCTACGGGATACGGATTTACGCGGGTGCAACCGCGGGGCGCAGCTAGTAATAATATATATTAAACGTTTATAAAACATTTAAAAGGGCGATATGCATTATTAGTCTTTATAAATACAGTGTGTTGTTAAAAGTTCATCTCGAGAATTGCTGGAACAATTCTGTAGATATTTTAAAAAAAAATTGTGAAGGCACAAGGAAGTTTCTCATGGAGAGAAGAAACCTACCACGTGTAAAGCCTCGGGCGATCGCTAGTGCTTTTATTAAATCTAAAAGCATCATTTATAAAAAGTATAAATTTGTCCACATCCCCTAATTTTCTTTCTTTATCGCTATTTACTTTAGATTAGTCGCCTTAATAGGACATTTTTTTGGTATTTTTTTTTATTTAAATAAACAAACTATCTCCAGGATCCCCTGGCTGACGTACGTGAACCGTCTCCTGGCTCCTCACATCCAGGTCGGTCTGGAGGAGATTGCCATCGTCAATGTGCCCAAATACTTCTCTGACCTTGAGGTAAGGACGCATATAGTATAATTTTCAAATCTTCAACAACATTAATTTTCTAATAATATGTACCTATAATATATTTCTATGCAGTTTTTTTGGGGTTATTTTCATAGAAATATATAACAAATTAAATTATTCAATTTTCTTGTATACGTAGTTGAGACTCGTTTTAGAATCGTTCCATAAATAAATTCAACAAAAAATTCAAATAAATTCTATTATACTTTTTTTACACAATATTTTAAAGAATACAATAAAAGCACTGTCAAGTGTAAGCGATTTATCATTGATTCCCGACCTCATGCGACTTCATTGTCTCATACATTTACTCTTATATAGAGCATACGTAAGAGAATTATTGAATCCTAGCGATCCTTATCAGCATAATAAGATAAACTCATGAAATTGTCATCATCATAAGTGTACGAAGGTTAAATGAAATCTGTTCATATAAAGTGTAAATCGCTCAAACGAGTCGGTTACACCCAAACGTACAGGTGAAGCAAATAAAAGCTAAAAGCACCCCCACCCGGCAGGTGCTGCTCGAGAAAACACCGAAGCGCGTGCAAGCGAACTACGTGATGTGGCGCGTGGCCGGCGCGTCCGTGTCCTACCTCACGGAGCAGCTGCGGCGCCGCCAGCTCGCCTACGTCACCGCGCTCTCCGGCAAGACCGAGCGCGAGAGCCGCTGGAAGGAGTGCGCCGACACCACCAGCGCCAGGTATACCAACACACACCTACGTATATACGAACATACACCTACATAAATGCGAACATACACCTACATATATACGAACATACACCTACATATATGCGAACATACACCTACATATATACTAACATATACCTACATATATACTAACATACACCTACATATATGCTAAAATACCAACACACACCTATATACGGACACACACAAGAATATTTACGTACGTACACAAGTACACACATACATGTATATGTATGTTCGCATAGTAATCCTTATGATTTTATGTGGACGCAATGTCGTAGATAAATTTTTGACACAATTTTTGAGGTGAATTATGTATATTAATATTCATTTCCCTTCTCTGCAATGGATTAATTGAATGTTTGATTAAATTTTCAATATATAAGCAGAAATAAAACTGTGTAAAGCTATAAAACGTTAAATGCAATAAGACGAGCATACAGCATCAATTTTATTTTATAATGTTTATATTATTTTACAGTATGTCAATCGCTGTGGGAGCTCTTTACATCCGAAAGTACTTCAACGAAAATTCTAAAGCCAAAGCTTTGGAGATGGTAGATGACATAAGGTAAGGAATTCCTATAATTTTTTAATTAAAAATAAATTAGCAAATTAGATTCTAATAAATGGTTAGGTTAGGTTGTCCTAAAATTAATATTCAGCTTCATAAATATTCAAGAACTGATAGAATCTTTACATATCCATTGATTTTTTTGTTTTTTTGTAGTATTCCAAAGATAAAGTAAAAAATTCAATTGGTTTTTTACAAATTATCTGTTAAATTTCAAATGATTTTCTATTTTAAAATTCCTTTTTTTACATCAAGTTAAACTGTTACGCCGCGACTGTTTGTGTAGCCTTTAATATCTTAATCCGCTGATTAGAACATCTATCTCGCTGGCTGCATTTAACTAGCCTTTACAATCCACCGCTGGCCAATACGAATGTACAAACGGACTACAGACACACAATCTGACACTTTCACTCCGCCGTCTGACAGGCAGCAGTTCAGCAAGACGCTGTCGGAAGTGGAGTGGATGGACAGCATGACGCGGCAGGCCGCGCTCGACAAGGCGCAGGCGATGGCCGCGCACATCGCTTACCCCAACGAGCTGCTCGACAACCAGAAGCTCACCGAATTCTACTCGGGGGTGAGTCGCACGCGCACGCGTACTCCCACACGCACACGTTCACGCACACGCACTCCCACGTACACGCACTCACACGTACACGCACTTGCACTCACGTACGCACATGCAAAGACACGAGGACACACGTATAAACACACACACTGTTAAAAATGAAGATTGAACTAACAACGCAAATAAAAAGTCTGTTTTCTCAAAGAAAATATAAACTGAAACAGAGACTCTGGATCTCATATTTAATTGTCAAAAAGAATTGGCCTTTTTCCCTTTGAAAGAATTTTAGTCACACTAAGAGACCCTGAAAAACCATCTCTAACCCGTCGCGACGTTCTCAGCTGGAGATGTCGACCGACAAGCTGATGGAGTCGGTGCTGAACCTCACGCTGTTTGGCACCGAGTACCTGTTCAGCAAGCTGCGCGAGCCGGTCAACAAGACGGACTGGGTCACGCACGGCAGGCCGGCGATCGTCAACGCGTTCTACTCGTCCATCGAGAACAGCATCCGTAAGTGCTTAGTGGGTGGGGACGTGCTGAGCGGTGGTTGTATGGTTGATCCATTTGTGGGATTTCTTTATTTCTCTATATATTGAATGTTAGTGTGCGAATAAATGCAGATGTTTTACATTTTTATTAGTATTTACATTCCAATTATATCTCAATTTCTAATATTTTGGAGCTTGTAAAAACTTTAATTTTCCCAAACGCCACAAAAATTACACTAATTGGTAACTAAATAATTTGGAATTTAATTACAACTGTATTATGTCGATTCAAAAGTGCTTATAAGAAGTCTAATCGTTAAATAAATGTTAGAGTTAAAGAATAATCCCAATTACCTATTTATTACATGTTAAAAATTATGCAGAATTCCCCGCGGGCATCCTGCAAGGGACGTTCTTCTCGGCCAAGCGTCCCGCCTACATGAACTACGGCGCTATCGGTTTCGTCATTGGACACGAGATCACGCACGGGTTCGATGACCAGGTAAGGTTGAGGAAATAATTATAGGGCGGAAACGGCTGGCAAAGATTTGATTTAAGTCGGACATGTCTTCGTCTGGATAGGAAACTGTTAAATAATTTCAGAAGTCGATGAAGGTATTTAAGTTTACTTTACGGAGTTCGTTGCTATATTTGAAGTTTGATTTATAAAGAAATATTTATTTTATAATTAATATGAAAATAAAGTATTTAATTATTTTCACGAATTCGACACGTCCATGACCAAAAGTTTTCTCGTGTGACATCTATCCACATGAGCTAACCGTCTATAGCAGTAAGAATAGATACGATGATGATGAATCTGACGAAGACTTACGATCACCGCAGGGTCGTCAATTCGACAAGAACGGCAACCTGGTGGACTGGTGGCAGGAGATGACGAAGCAGAAGTACCTGGAGAAGGCCAAGTGCATCATCGACCAGTACTCCAACTACACTGTTAAAGAAGTGGGCATGAAGGTATGTTATACCCAATTTTAGTCTGGAAGTTTGTCAGACTGGATGGATGGAGGATCGGTTGGGTGGATGATAAGTTAGATCAATGGAAAACCGTACAAAGAAGTATAATTGTAGTTTTGTTTTTCTGCAATCATCCTGCTAATAGAGTCTTAAAGTGTTCATTCACTTTTCAATATTTTTTTAACTGCTGCTTTATTTACTGCCTCATAGAAGTCTTATTTGATGAAATTTCTTGAGTTTAAAAGTCTGTTATTTTTTCACGATCAGGGGAGGTTTTAAAGAAATTCCAGTATAGCAATAGACAGAGCAGGATCTCTCCTATCTCCTAACTTTTTTTATTCTTACATTGTGTATATGTATATATGCTCCCATGTATACGAAATATGCCACATGATCTGGATGACTCGTGTGCGAGTGTACTGAGGGACAAACGAACTCGACAGCTGAACGGGGTGAACACGCAAGGCGAGAACATCGCGGACAACGGCGGCATCAAGGAGGCGTACTACGCGTACGCGGCCTGGACGCGCCGCCACGGGGACGAGCCGCGCCTGCCCGGCCTCGAGAAGTACTCGCCCAGACAGGTGGGTCGCGGGGGGACACTGCGGGGTATGGGGGGTTTGGGGGATTAGCAGCATGGAATTTTTTGTCCTAGAGAGATAGGGGGTTAAAATTTTTGATAGTGGGATGCAGGGTAAATGGTCGGGCATTGTCATGGGATGACGAAGAACGCGGGTTTGAATCCCGCCTTATGTAATTTTTTAGATTAAAACGATACAGAGGGGGTTGTGTATAGAATTATCTATTTTGTCAGAGCAAGAATAAAAACTCAAATTGGAAAAAATCTGAGTAATAAACGCTAAGGTTAAGAATTAAGTGAAGTCTGGGAGATTCTGTGATTGATACGCGGCACGACTGTGCTGTATGTCTAACTTTTTAGAAATATAAATAGAATCGATTTTATTAAAAAAAATACTACTTATCTTTTCTTTCAAATTGGATCAAACTGCACATAACGCACAAATTTCATTGTAATCGGTTGAGTAATTTAGACGTCCATCGCGGACATTATAATACAATTGATACATATTAAGATATTTGGTTTGTGTGCGTGTACGTATACGTGCACGTGTACATGTACGTGTGCGTGTGCGTGTGCGTGTGTGTAAGGGGCGAAGTGTAACGCGTTGCGTGCGCGCAGATGTTCTGGCTGAGCGCGGCGAACACGTGGTGCTCGGTGTACCGCAACGAGGCGATCAAGATGCGCATCACGACCGGCTTCCACGCGCCGGGCCGCTTCCGCGTGCGCGGCCCACTCTCCAACATGGACGAGTTCGCCGCCGACTTCGCCTGCCCCCCGCACGCGCCCATGAACCCCCCCGCCAAGTGCAAGGTGTGGTAGGTGCCTCACCCTCGGCCACCCTGGGCCACCCTAGGGGAGAGGGGGGGGGGACATGTGCCATCCCGCTTGCTGCCGTGTGCTGGGAGAGGCGCACACACTCAACAAGGGGGGGGACATTGGTACATACTCTTTGGGAGTCAGTAAGCTATTTTATACACGCTGAACTTGGCAAACGACGACCACACCCCGTACACTAGACCAGATGAGTGTAAAGTACTCAGCAGGTGCCACCAGGTACTGCACACACTTACAAGTTGTGGTGTTTACACCTTGTGCGCTTCATAAAAGTGCAGGGTGGAATAACCACACATTGAATAACACCCCGAGGTGTAGGTACACTTACATGTTTGTGAAGCTTCCCCCCTCCACTCCCCTTTAGTACATCTGTTTACAGCACACACTGCAGTGGATATGTCTTATTTATATGATGTGGATTTTTGTTAATGACATTTTTTTATTAATTCCTGTAGAAGATGCATCAAATGTTTGCGCCAATACGATATTTCTCAAATTTAATGTTATTCTTTTAAAAATGCGTTGATGTTGTTTTTGAATGACAAGTGCGTCAATTAAGCTACTTATATCCCTTTTAGTTGATTTGTCCCTTCACACCTCGACGGTTACGGATCTGAAATTTGTACTCAGGATTTATATAATATTGTATTTTTATAAATTATTTACAAAACTCTAATGTTTATTTTTGATACGTTAAGTTTATTTTTTATTTAAATGTTAATTTAAGCGGTTGCCCGTAGCGACGACAATACATGTTCTTGACTCGTGATTATCCAGCGCTTAGGTTTAGGTCTGAACTCTGTTTAATATATAATCAACTGTTAGTATCTGTCATGTTAAACGCCGTTTAATCTAGTACCATTGGTTAATTAAACCAGCACTCGAATGATCATATTTTTCATCGAAAATATAAAGTCCCGATCTAGACCTAGGTTCTCTATAACTAAACTAATCATCGACGCGTAAAGAACATGTATGGAAATGAATTTATCCACCTTGTATTATATTGACAATTGATTTCATGTTTAGATTCGTCCGATACATTCTATTCAATTAATATTGGTTCAATAAATAAAAAAAGAATGTGATGTCTTTTACCTTTATATTCTGTACTATTAAATTTAGTTATTATTATAACTAAATCCGTTATAATATAATTGTAGACTCGAATGTAAGCAGGGAACGGTTGCAGTGCGCACCAGGCGCGCGAGGCGCGGCTCGCATTCATGTATTGATGTTGTTTTAGCACTTTTGTCTTACGATTGTATTTAGCTCGGTGAGATTTTAGACTGACGATGGAAATTCGACGGGTATAGTTATGTTAACACTTGTTATTGCAAGTACAAATGAGTTCTTTCCCACTGTGGAATTATTAATTTGGTAATTATTTTGGGGTTTTCACGCGGTTTCATAGATTGTTTTACACGCCGCGCGCTGTTTTTCTTTTATATACGTGATATGTGTTGTGTGAAGTTACTTTCGAAAGCTTCGCCAGTGTTTTCACTTTACTATTTAGCGTCTCTTTCACACGTTGTAACGTATTCCACGGAAGAACAGGACACCTTTCTCGTTGTTTCTCCCAGCAGTCGAATTTTGATGTTACTTAAGCTTAGGGTTAATGTGTATTGTAGTAAGGTATAATATTGTATGTCCATATATTTACCGCGTAGAGCAAACTCGGCAAGAACTCCCGCTATCGGTAAATATATGAATTCAATTAGATAGGCTAGTAGCTAGATATTTATTACGTTAGGCCGCTAAGAACGCTGTTCTAAGTTGTGACTCAAAACGCTTCACTTTCTCGCAATTTACAATTTCTACTCAATATACACTGTTCGAAGAATTTAAAGTTTCTGTGTATTTAAATATTCGTATCAAAATATTCGACAACCTTTAAAACAATAGATAATAAATATGAAAATAATAATATTGCAAATAACGTTATGCCACATTTATACAGTAGTATTTAACATTTGTATTCAGTATAAATATAAAGAAACCCGAATATTGGGTTAATACAAGATGAATATATAAATACACATTTTCAGAATAGCCTTATTGTCGGTTCACTGAGTTGCAAGCCTCACAACTATTATCATCACAACACTGTTTGTTTGTGTATATTTAAGGATATATTTAGAAGTTTCACATGTTCAATTGTCGTTACTTAACTGCGTTGAACAACAAAGGGCAAAGTATTATAAGAAGGGATGTATTTATGAAATATACAAAATTAATTTGACGAATAGTCCATCCTGCCCCAAGTATTTTAAAGTTAAGTCCAAGGCCCCAAACATGTAAGTGTACTCCCGATTTCACTCAGATTATGGAGATCATTCAGATACGTCCTGACACATTCTCAACCAAAAGATCGACAAATATCTCCACACTATTTTGTGCAGATACATTCAAAATAAAAAAATAAGTCTGGGCTATATTCGTGAGTACACTCTACGTACGGAAATTGTTCATTTTATGGGTAAATACTGTGTTACCGACACTCGCTAAACAATACTTCTATCCTTTATATGAACTTAAATAGCTCGATTTGATCTCTATTGCAGTTTGTCATTATACAAAACGTTTAGCGGGTCGGTAGTTTCGGTGCCGCGGCATTGCCTCACAAGCTAATAACAGTGATATGTTCTAGAATAAGCAGATAGCTTTAGTGAGCACTTTGTTGTGAAACATGGATACACCGAATACAGAATAAATTTATAATTTTGTGTTTTACTTCTCTTCCTTGCTATATGTGTATTATTTAACTTTACATATATCTCATCCATACATTTCAAGACTGGAATTTGTTTTTGAAAGTAAGGTAGACCTTTAAATTATGACACCATGACTAAAGTAGGTATAACATTCATTATCCTTCGTCAGTCATAAAATTACACATGAGAACTATAATAAAGGATATAACAAATATCGGGAGCAATGATAAATAAAAAACGCACATGAATTTACAGTAAATTTATTGTTCCGAAAATATCATTCGTACACTACACGCTCGTTGCTTCATCCCATGCACACTCGTTGCATTATCGTACATCGTAATAAGCGAAGCACATTGTAGGAGCTACATAAGAATATTGAAAGTAGTGCAGATGTTGATTGTGGTCCATCTATATGGAGCTCGGGTAAGGAACAATTAAAGTAGCTAGTATGTGAGCTGCGTTCAAACGAAACAATACGAGAGACAATCATTATGGATAAATACTCGCAGATATATTAACAATTAATCATTATGAAAAACATCTGAAATAATTAACTAACACTGTACGAATTAATCAAAATCTGCCCTTAATCAAAATACAGGATCAAAAAAACACATTTAACTCGTCGTATCGTCGCATCGTTGAGTAGTAAATAGACAATTTATATTTCAAATGAATTCTCTCGTCTAATCGTTAACACATCTAATCATACAAACTCGATTGGGTAATTATACCAAATTATCAATTACATTTTGGTTTCAGAGTATTCCATTAGCATTCCATATTTTTTGTGATTATATTTAATAAAATAGTGTTTTTAAACACGTAACGATAATATTTGTTAATATAAATAAAATATCATGTTTACAATATCCAATATATTATAGTATAATTGGTTGTCATTAAAACAGTTTAAAAATTGATTAAAGATCAAAAATATTTATGTTTTAAATAATTTTATTAAGTGGAAAAATTTATAAAACTATATTTGGTCTTTGTTGAAAATATATTGGCAGTAGGTATTATGCGAAGCTAGGTTTAAGGTAAAATGCAGCGCAGCTAAAACCAATATTTAATGGAACAAGATCCAAACTCGCCAACAATTGGACCAATACGCTTCGGGCATCACCAACTACATCGGCTACCGACTTTGGTAATTTTAAAAACACTAAACACCTAATTTACAACACATATATTCGTATAAAACAATATTATATACAATTTTAATAATCTAAGGTTAATCAATGACTAAATGTAGCTAAATTGAAAATAAATTATCATGAGTACGGCAGAGTATCAGCGAGCGACGGGGGACCACCATAGTCAACATTCAAACATCCCTCACAATTTACGGGGCACGTTTTCAATAAAACCACGCACCACAAGGAAACCGAACGAACTTTCCTGGCCTCACTCACTGGAATAGCATAAAACTGGGATATTTTAATATTATATCAATATAAGTACTTTTAATATATAAGAATAATTTTTCAAGGTATTTTAATAATCAGCCCATTCACTCTCCCCCCCCCCCTTCCCTTAGCCGCGTGCAGGGTTCGCAAAGCAAGACCGACGTTGAAAATCATTCGTTTTGTAGCATTCGAGTGAAACTGTCCAATCTCCGTAGTCAATACTCTACTATTGAACAACATCTACGTGTATCTATTCTATTGACAACATCGCGTACCATGATACTCGTGTTAAATACTGGATGCTGGCGAAACGATACCAACAATTTATTCCATATATCATCCATTATCTCACATTTATATGCAATTTAATATAGAAGTGTGATTGAGATTTGAAAGAAGTACATAAGTGATACGATGAAAATAGAGGCTCTACGTACATTCAGATAAAATTTTAAAAACTCACGAGAGCGGGCGAGCTCGTTGCTTCTTGGGGCGTAGCGATGGTATTATAATTACAGAAAATGCGTTTTATAATTTTGGTATGATATTAACAATCAAAACAAAAAATCAATTAATCCCATTTGATAACTGATAATAATAATATTTAGTTAAAATTTATTGTGTAATAAAAATTATTTTGAAATCCGCTATGTTAGCCATCAATACACCACAATGCGCACAGCTCACCCGCTCTCGCGCAATACACATATACCTAAAATATAGATCTGTTTAAAATACACATAGCTGTGTAACCCTTACTGATACGATTGGTATTATATACTTTACGTTACATACGCTTTTGATACACATCGATAATAATAATTGAGAAATCCCATTCACTATTGAGGCTACGGCGTGAAAGATTTAAATACGGTTAAAAGTGGAAGAGATTTACAAAGCTGATTATTCCTATGAGTTTTAAAATGGCGAACGTACGTTCATACGTACATCCTATGGTATGGCATTGCACCTTACATCGCTACTAACTCATCAAAACTCCATCGCTACGGGCGCTTCCGCCATTTATATAAATATACATATGTATATATGATGAGTAAAACGACAATGACATTACTTCTATAATACACATTTACATTCGAAATTGCAAAGTATAAATATCACAGAATCTCTCGCGGCGGCAAAAGACAGGAGTATTGCGTCGCGGTAGAGAATGCTACAGAGCTGTCCGCGTACTAGCAACTACATTAATTATTAATTTAATGACATATTGTACGCTGCATGCCTGTTGTAGATACCACACACATTACTCAAATCAAACAAACGTTAACTTCAATAACATCAATGAAAGAATCCTTCAATTATTCGTAAATAAATTCATATTTCGTAATAATAAATACTAAAAGACTTAAAACTATGTCCCTTTTATTTCATTGAAATCGGTTCAGTTAATTTAATTAAAACCAACAAACATGCATGCGTATAATATAAATAGAGAAGGCATCAATTAAACTAATCAAATACATTGTCCTCCCTATCTCCCTCTCATTTACTTAACATCTCATATGACATTCTCTATCTACGACATAAAGCTTAAGCTATGAAAATAAAATAGCGCCTAAGTTATATTCGATGAGACAATTAAACTAAAACCTAGCACACGTACGCTTCACACGCCTTAATACTGCAGAATAAATAAATAGCTTAGACAACTAAACGTAATACACTTGTAATATCGTGATAAAGTTCCTATTAGGTTCTCAAAGGACCGTAACAGGAGTCACGTTAAAAATAATGTGCGTATAGGAATAGTTCATTAAATCCCACCGCAAATGTTTTTCGAGAATTTTTCAAATGAATAGCAGCCACACAAATTTAACATTTGCAATTAATTAAATCAAAATATGCTAGTTGGAGACGAACCAACAAAACTGCCAGCGAATATAAACAAATCTAGAATCTCCAATGTATAAATATCGTAATGATCAATGAACTCTAAGAGGAATAGAATTACGAGTCGAGATCCATCATGCCATCCCTCTCTCACTTACGAAATCCATCGTGCTATCTCTTTCCACAAACGGAGAAAAAAAAAGGACTATGCGATTATCATATTATTGCATCGTTCATAATTCTATTCCATAATCAAACTGTATACGGTGTGACAATAGCTCTACACCTATTTCATTTTATGCTATATTGAAATCAGACTACAACGCCTCCGCACAGACCGAAATCTCGACATGGGCGTTGCTAGAACGCATTCGCTTACAAATTGACATCACGCTCGTTCACGGTTCCTATAGTTACAGGAAATATAATTAGGATAGTGTTATTTATTACTTTTCATAACGTGGATATTAGCTCTTCTAATAATCTCGGATTTTCCAAGTTATCCTACTCTCGCACTAGAGTTTAATACATTACTGTTTCAGTCGCACTACAGCCGATTGCGACAAATAACCGAAACCTTGTGTAGGTAATATATCTTGAAAACTTTACAGGCACGGTTTATCACACTTCACCTTTAAAATTTGAATGCAACTATAACAACGTCCATTCCTGTTACTAATTGTGAATAATCATCGACACTATAATGGCGTCAAATTATTGCTTTGGTATATATCTATTGCTTGAGCTACTGTTAGATATTGACTATTATTTTTGCTACTTTCGACAATTTTTCTGAGTAAATGAGATTTGAAGATAGGCCTGTGTCTGAATGTGAGATCGCCTTTAAAATATTTTAAATTCAATCGTAGTCAACAGATCTCTCTGTCAAATACGAACTTACGTGACGGAGTTCAATTGAAACTGTGAATACTAAGTTCATTATAAAGGACTAGCGCACCGCCCCGGCTTCGCCTTTCGCATACTTCGGATGTAAACTTTAAAAATTAACCAATTCAGTGACAACTAGACCATATGGAAGTCAAATACCACCTGAATACAACACAATGTTTGTTAAGCAACATCTACTATTCCTACAGACACAAATAAAATAACTCATTAAATCAGCCTAGTAGTTCTTGCAACAAGCGCGATATTGACACAAATACATATGCTAAATGTATATAATTGCAGGATATAATATCAGAGACATAAATAAATAATATTTATATCAAATTAAAAGCGCGATCTCACATTGAGTATTTCGGAGGGATTACACAAATAGTTCCGACCTACATACTATAGTAAAATTGAAAGTACTCTAACTCTAACAAATATACGATTGTTTCATATACGCTTTAGAAGTTTCTATTAATTATATAACGTCTATCGAGTATGATATATTCCTTTTCCGTTCACAGTAATTTCATTATAATTTGCCGTTGATATATCGACACATGGAAACCTCACTGATGAGTACTGTATCTCTTAAGACCCAGCCATCATACCTCGACCCCCTATAATCGAATCAGAAAATACGATCTTACTACATTACAATAACGACCAATTTTCTCCAACTCTAAAAGCACCCATAAACGAGCTGTATCTTCATACGTTATACACAATCCAACCGATTAAATTAGTTAATCTTGGCTCTGACTTATACTTCATTTGATGCAAGATACATTTCTGTTTTCAAGAATTCCTTCCTAAACGCAGCACCTTTACCGCAATTCGACCGTTATAATACATTTTCTCATTAATTGTTCGTGGAAAATACATTATATACCTTAAGTTTAAACACTGTTATATTATAGACAATAATTCCTTCTCTTACGGTAAAGGCAAACAGAATGGCGAAGGCTTTCAGATTACAACTCTCTAGTACATTCTATTCAGTGTAACAATCGCTTCTCCATTGACATTGATCATACATTTCAAAACATTATAAAGGATACTATTCAACGATAGTAACGTTCAGTTTAATAGACTAGGATATAATTTGTGAACGTCACTTAACGTCTAATAACCAACATAACTTGAACCCTTGCTTGTACCAATACCAGCTTTAAGACCCAAATAAACCAGCTTGACCTCCATTACAAAGTACTGCAATAATATAAACGCAAATACAGGTCAGCCAGAACGACTCCTATACAGTTCCATGCAAAAGCATTCTTATACAAATACTCTATCATAATATAACAGCTGGTTGACCGACCGTTTATATTAACCCCTATACGTATCACAATGCTCTACGAGGCACGGCGACCAATATATCTTGACCCCTGCCGCAAACATCATCTCTTATACTTTAAAACAAACGCACCACAACACGGGACCATTGAGACTGGTCGACTAACCTTTACAACAACGCTAACTCTTTGAAATGTCCCAAAAATCAAGTAGGCTAGCCGCCGAACCAATCCAATGAGATCCCTAATGTAACTCTTCTATGACTAGCAACAACAACTCAGGGGTCACTTATACTGGTCGACGCACCGCTACACTCAAAGATCGCAAAGGAGCAGGGGCCGTGTCCAGCGCAAGCGGGCCCCTGCGACCGTGTGGGCTCAGCACGCGACGGGGGTCAGCCAGCTGGTCGGCAGTCATTCGTCCAGGCTCGGCGGGTTGTCCTCCACGAACACCACGTGCGACTTCATGTAGATCAGGAACGCGAGGAGTCTGTCTTTCTCTGCTTCGTTGCCTCTGTAATGGAAAATGATCAAGGTTCAGATCATTCAGATATGACCTACATAGTCATTAATGATCCGGATAGCATATTTAAATTTAATTTTTTTTCACGTACATAAATAAATATCGGTAGGAAGCAACGGCATGTCTTTATAAATGTCAAATGAAAATTGGCCTAGTGCCCAATATACCCATACATGTGATTATTAGAAATTAATTATAAAATGATAGGGATAAACTGATTTATATCAACAGTAGCGTGAGCGAGCCATGTCATGAAATTAAAAAGAAAATCAAATTCAGAAAACAATAAATATTTTATTTTAATAAGAAAAACAAGTATTTATAAGATGATAAGATGATATATAAAAAGCTGCACAAATTTGGTCATTTTGTGCTTTTGGTATTGTTCGTATTTTTGTAAACGTCAATGAAACGCATATCTCTTATCACACTTAGCGAAATGGCAACCAAATAATATGTCAAACAAGTGATTTGTCTTCACAGTTTTAGTCGTAAATACAACTCATAAAAGCACAACTTTTTTTTTACACAATCATGACGATTTATCCAATATTATTGGAATAATAAGACATGTCCTGTCGTTATTTGTTCATATCAATAATTGTTCATCACTTAACGACCAAACTAACTGCACATATTATCCAATAAAAGCGGTCATTAACCGTTTCAAACTTTTGACTTCTTTCCGTGTTTCTTGACATAACTATTATCTACAATAACTCTATATAAATTAACAAGAAAAACTAAATCAATTCACTAAAATACTGTACAGATAAAAATCGAAAAGAAAATTTAAAAATCTACTTACTCAATATCTATTTCTATGGCTAAAACAGTTTGATGCGGTTTCCCTTCTTCGTCCATCCATCTGTAAGTATAATAAAATACCGACTGATTGTAAGTCGGCTCATGGACAGTCAGTTTTTGTCAGTGTGAGTGTTGCAATATCATAAATAAAAAGGTACAGAGTTATGGGTAGATAAACGAAAGCAATAGGACACCAGCTGGGTTAGTAAGGAAGAAAATATAAAATACTCTAATACCAATGAAATATACTGTCAATGTAGAATAATGAAATTCTTCTAGATGTGATATGTTCTTGTATGAATAACCAAATAACTATAATGTTGGCTATAAACAAAATCCATTATATTGGTCGTTGAAATAAATATAAAAATAGAAAAACAATGCACGAATTCATTGAAATAAGTTGATCTACATCCGCAGCAAGCGAGAATGTGTATTGGCTACACCTGTCTAGCCTGCAGTCGACGCAATGCCATGTACAATACGGTTCATGAAATATGATAATAAGCTAGTAGACTAGCTAGTCAGTAATGGAATGTCTACGCAGGCTGAGATGTAACCGGTTTCGAAATATTTTTCCATAATTTTATCTTCAGGCATATATATACGAGTAAGTAATCGCTGAAAAGATTGTAAATGAATGTATGTAGAACGCGGCGATGCACGTAATGTACGCTGATATGTACTCACATGTCGGCGAGCGCGGTGGAGAGCGCGGCGGCGAGCGAGCGCGGGCGCTCCGCCCCCCGCGCGGCGGCTCCGCCCCACTCGGCGCGCGCCCCCCGCGCGCCCTGCGCCGCGCCCAGCGTCGAGCGCGCCACGTGCCAGAACCCGCGCCGCGCCGCGCCCACGCCGTCTATGCGCTCGATGCGCACCCAGCCTGCGCACAACCAACATTACTGCGATATTCCTATATATGATATATGATCTAGTCCTAAATGTGGGGGTCTATCAATAATATAGATTATATTAGTGATTGGAATATTTCAATTTAAACGTGATGAAAATAGCGGTCTAGTAGGGCAGAATTTTTTGTGTGAGAAAGCAGCTGCTTGGCCAACGGGAGACGATTAGCTATTGCTAAAAGACGTTAAATAAACAAAATTATTATATTGCGAAATTCCTTATGATATGTTATGCTAAATCAGCCACATACAATATGTTTCAATCAAACTCACCAGCAAACGGTGGCTCTGCATCCGGCACACAATTGGTGCAATAACACTTGACTTGCCCCCACGAAACTGCGCGCCGCAACTCCGGGTACGGCAACACCAAAAAGTTCCAGTATTTCAGCACCAGGTGCAAATGTTCGCAGCCCTCGCCGGATGCCTCCCACTCCGCCTCGAGACTGCTCTCATTTTCCTGATCGAGGCACAGAATGCGATTTAAATAGTTCAAGTTCTCCACGGACAATGGTTCTGAGCTGTCGTCACGGCGCGTCGATTCATCCAAAGAAGACGATTGTTCTTCAGTTAAGTCAGGCAGATTGCCAGTTTCTAACGTCAAAGCGTCCATAATCTCATTGTCTAGATCCAATTCACTGGCTTCTGGGTATCGGTCGTTGTGCTGTATGTTCGTGTCGCAGAATCTGTCTTCGCTACTTTGAGGGAAAGCTCGGCGGAGGTCAAGAAGATCATATTCGTTTGTGGTGAAGTTGTGCGTGGAGTGGCTTTTCTGGACGCATCTATATTCCAGGTCCTTGTTATCTACTGTTGGTAGGATAAGACTCTGGTGCATGACTCTATTGTGCACTGTTTCCATTCTGGCTTCGTTGTCTGGTAGATCTACTTCGAGGCTAGAGCCAGGTTGTGGGGATTCAAAATCTTCTATCAAATTGTTCTGGCTATGTGCTCGATTTCTTCTTTGGAATCTCAATTCTGTATTCTCTTGTTCAAGTTCAAGTTCGGCTAAGGTTTCCTCTCTTCTATTTTCGGCGATTATTGGCAAGTCGAGTGATGTTCCACTGGTTATAGAGTACGGATGCAGCAGAACCGACACCTATAAGGAAATATTGTAAGTATAACATTGGTAATAATATAATCGAAATCATCAATTGTCTTCGAAAATAACTATCGAGTCATATGTTATGGTACCCTCGTGTAATTACAAAATAATTCACTGAAAACAACACCATAAAAACTTCCGCTATTACACCCCTGGTATTACTGTTGACACCAACCTGACACACTTTCCCGTACAAGTCGACGAGCGGGTATACATGGCTGTGCAGCCTGGACACGGAGCCGATGATGCCGAGCACGCGCCCGTCGAGGTCCACCACCAGGTCGCTGTTGAAGCGGAAGTGCAGCGTCAGCACCGACTGCTCGTTCACGTCTTCTAGCTCGACCGCCATCGGTGTGCTCAGCTATCGTGGAAAACGGGAATTTCTTACAGGTTTTGTACTCGAGTATTTCTAGAATTTCTGCCATTTAACTTCAACATCGAACTGGAAGCATACCCCAGATAAAGAATCCCCTAGGCCGTACAATTTGTGCACACGTATAACACTCACATAGGTCCCATCGTACAGCAGCTCACTGTTCAGCACCCAAGCCGCCGGGTCGAGCCGCATCGCGCACTGCGGCACGCTCTCCGACGGCAGTATCGCTATTGCTCCAATGGCGACGCTGCCCTGCCACTCTTCGTCCACTTTGTCCACGCGGAACTATACGAACAGGGCTCAAATGTAATATTTGCATTATTTTTGTACTTATTGCGATAAGGCAAACGCTCTGTAGCAAACGCAGGACCGTCGCAATTACCAAGTGGCCGAACAATGTCTTCAAATATTAGAGGTCATGTGGAAAAAACAATGAGCTCGCCGAAATATTGCATCTGCAATGACATGTATAATTTGCGAAGCGAATGTTGGATACGAAATCGCAGGACTTAAGTAAAATAATCATAACAACATAATATGTCGCATTGTATTTATGCTTCACTACATAGTATAAAACAAAGTCGCTTTCTCCTTCCTTAGGTATACTTAAATCTTTAAAACTACGCAACGGATTTTGATAGGGTTTTTTTTAATAGATAGAGTGGTTCAAGAGGAAGGTTTACATGTATAACATCTATTAAACTATTACAAATTAACGCGTGCGTAGCCGCGGGCAAAAGCTAGTACTTTCATATATACAATATAATTTAAAAAATACATTTTATACTTGCAAGAAAGCTTCCTCCGTCCTACTTGGTAGTACTTTTGGGGATCAGGTTTGAGAAAGAACAAAAATTCCCTTTAGATATCAATGCATCCCGTCATAAAGAAAGTGCTTACCTCTCTTGTAACTAACATGCATTTCATAATTCAAATTTAAGAATACTCTAAAGAAAACTTAAAACTATACACATTGACACACTAATAACTAGGTCTAGATAGACGACTTTGTGACAATCCAATTTCAATCAAAAGAACACGCGCCGAGTTTATATGATGTGTCAATAAATAAATAAATAAATAAAATTAACAAGAAGTTATGGACGGTCAAGAGTTGCTCCATAACTTAAATCCTACTCAACAGAAATACATTTAATTACCTTAGGTAATTGTTATAGAAACGACTTTAAAAAAAAAACAAAGTCAAATAAAAGCTGAATCGTAATTAAAAACGGGCATTACGAAATCTCAATATCGTAATAATTTCATCAATAAGTGATATCTAATTTAAATATATAATATCTATAATTACACAGACATTGCTGTATTCGATAATGGCAAAACATAAAGCATACTTGCTTATTTATAATGGTTATTTGATCTCTTAAATACAATTAGGGATTTACTGCAGATATGGGCGCTTATTCAGAGCTTTGCTTTTTCAGTCAAGGCCACAACCAAACATGTTCGTAACATTGAACTTGCCTGCATTTTGTTTTTGTGAGATTAATATATCATAAAGGTAAGTGCCGATTTACTTAACCAGTACGATCGTTTATTTTACACACTTTTCGATAGGATTACCAACACCTAGTTATTAGCATGCCAACATGCAAAGTGACCACTGAAATAAGTTACGTCGAAGTTGTTTCAGTGACGATATAGATTGAACATTGGTTGCAATATACAATTTATATAACCAATAGAAGCGAAGCATCATTGTCACGTGTAAACTAAACCGGTGTAAACAATCGAGTTACTTTTTCCCAATGTCCATGGACTTGCATACATTGTAACTTATAACGTGGTATAAAAAATAAAATCAAAGAAGAACTTTATTTCAACTCACGGTTTCGCCAAGGTCTTGTCTCCGTCGCCACACAGTAAATACGTTCGCAACGCGAATTCAACATTGTTCCCACATAAAACAACGGGAAAGTTGGAAAAGTGTCGGTCTGTCTGTCCGTATATGTGTGGTTAAAGATAGGGCCAATGTGGTTGTACTATGTCGGGAATTATTTTGTTCTGTATTGTTAATTGTAAATTGCGTTGATGTTATGTATCTTAGTGAAAGTGTAACTACACAATGAATGCACACACAAAAAAAATTACATACACGTACACATGCATTTCAAATTAATAATTACTTTTGCTTATGGGCTTTTTTTCTTGATTTGGTGTTGATTCCAACAGTCTGATGCTTTTAACTACGCCTTAATAACTCTTGCTTATGGGTTTTCCATTTAATTCATCGTCGATTCTAGCACACACAATCACTTTCACCACCTCCTAACAACACTTTTAGTATTGCTTATGGGCTTTTCGATTGGTTTGGTGTCGATTCCCACATAGTCTGTTGCTTTCACCTCCGTCTTAATGACTCTGGCTTATGGGTTTTCAATTTTATTCGTCATTGATTTTAGCACACACAGTGACTCTCACCACCTTTGAATACTTTTATATTTGCTTATGGGCTTTTCGCTTGGTTTAGTGTTGATTCCAACACAGTCAGTTGCTTTCAACTCCCTCTTAGTGACTGGCTTATGGGTTTTCCATTTAATTCATGATTGAATTAGCACACAATCACTTTCCTAACCTAACCTAAAAATACTTTTAGTATTGCTTATGGGCTTTTCATTTGGTTTGGTGTTGATTTCCACACAGTCTGTTGCTTTCAACTCCGCCTTACAAACTCTTGCTTATGGGTTTTCTATTTAATTCGTCGTTGATTTTAACACACTGAGTTACTTTTAGTGCCTTCTTAAATACTTTAATGCTTGCTTATTGGCTTTTGACTTTTTTATTTGCTATACCGAGTGAATATTAACTTAAAAACATACCATCGCAATCAAACTACCTTTTAAGCATCGCCACACACATACATCTTTCAAATTGTTTCTTCTTAATTAATTCTAAATTGCACATAATTACACCTTTTATTCTAATTCTAGTCCTTTGTGTATGTGATATATATATTTGTATATATTTACGTAATTGTGTGAGTAATCATGTAAGTATATTGTGTGTTGTAGTATGTTGGAACAATGGTTTTGGGGTGCGCACAAGAACTCAACAATTGGTTTCAAACCAAATGTTAGAATTCAAGTGATTTAAATACATTCGCAATGCAATATGTGATGCCGGACTTGTCACCTAACTATAAGTTTATGGACGACGTTTACTATCGACATTTTATGACATTATTATTGTATATATATGCAGTATATCTTAAACAGTATATATATATATATATGTATACTGTTCAAGAGCAATCTATATAAAACTATGTATGATTCAACCAAAGGCTTACTTGATTCTTAGATACATCAAAGTTATTGATATAGCTCTGACTACCTGTATGTTCCTTTTATTAAGATTACCAACAACAACCGAACAACTGATCGACCTATAGAATTACATGTGAGAGGACACAACACTATAATAAACTAAAATATTTATTTAAATAAATCAAAACAACATCTGTTTGTTCTTTGTTTTCATGAGCCAATTACAACGATAAATGTAGATTGAATGTCTTTACTTTGACAAAGAAAACAATATCTGCAATGCAAACAATATGCAACAGTCTGATACAAGTTCGCTTTCAGACTCAACTTAGACTTACTATAATTTTTAACGACCTGAAGTAGATAGACACTAAATATTCTAGATAAAAACTAGTAAATAAGACAAACGTTAAGCAAGCAGACTTTTTCTATTGTACATCAAAACAGATCAAAGCAGAGGCGTAGTATATAGAGCTCTGACTCTTTTTATATATATTTTTTCATTTTAGGTTAAATATTCTTACATTATTAATTTTCATATCGATTGTCTTCACAAGTGTGATCTAATAGCTCTCTGAACCTTTAGCTGAGCCTTACAACAACCGAACATTATTTCTGACAACTTATGAACCGAATCAATCAAAATCAACCTTTACCCAATGTACAACCTACAAGATGACCCGATCCAAACACCCTACAATATAACAACATCCAAACACCCTACAACACAACAACAACCCAAACTGCGATACAACACCAAACTACCTCTACCAACGTAGCATCTATATTGAAGTGCTGTCTAAAAATCCTAATATTACAGGTGTGTATTAAATTCAATATTATTGAAATAATTAAATAATAACTTAATTTATAATTTGCCTTAAAAAATGTAATTAATTCCTTTAGCATGATGCTATCTGACTCATCTACCAGTATACACGCTAGGACAAATCTCCTGTCTGATTGGCACTGGAGTCTATGACCTCAAGAGTATTATGACCTCTCCTTTATGTATAGCAACGATGCCTACAATAGAACAACAACCAAGAAACTAATCGACCAATACATTATCACGTTTGAGCGGACAGAACGCTATTGCAACAACCATTCCATTGTTTTGTTTTTGCACTTAATTCGATGCTCCAAAGAACGATATATTGTTTTGTTTACAAATCTCTTACTCACCTATACGTTAGTGAATTGATTTTATTTTATTTGTATGATAATTATTGATGGCGAAGAGTACATAGGATGTATACTCTAAGTATTTAGAGTATACATCCTATGTACTCATCATCCTATGTACCTTAAGTGTATACTTAACCTACAATTCATAAAGCGCATTTTTAAGACATGAGGCGCCATATTTTTCGGACTGAAGAATACAAAACTATCTAACATACTTAATGAAGAGGGACACAAGATTATGTTACGAAACACAGAATATTTTCGAAACAACATAGGAATCAAGCAAGGAAAATGACTTTTTGGCAGATTGTTCGCCTGGTCCAGCATCACAGAATACATTTTCATTTTAACATTATATACCAAGTAATACATTCGCCAGCAGATAACACAATATAATAATAATACATTCGCCAGCAGATAACATATTTAAAATAGGTAAAACATTCGCCAGCAGATAAAACATTCAGAATAGGTAATAACATTCGCCAGCAAGTTATACATTCGCAGTGCACGCGTCGTATAAAACACAGATTATTAGAAGATAAAATGAATATAACAAAGATTTACGTGAAATATGAAAGTGACTATCACGTCTATTTAAAGAACTGATGAGAATCGCCCACTTTTTATATAAGCGTAGCGTTGTCTTTTGTTTCGTGTCTCTAATAAAATCAACAAATTTCGGTTATAAGCAAAAATGCCTTATGAAGTAAACTTTATTCAAACCTCGTTTAATCTGTGTTTTAAAACATATATTTAAATCATGGAGTTCACAAAATATATTTATTACATTATAAACCGATTCAGATAAAATAAAAAAAAAACAAGATCATTCATATAATCATTTCAATTCAATAAATTACAAATCATAAACATATCTTTGAGAAAATACATTCTAATGAAATTGATCATTATAAGACACTCGACTCGTTTACGACTCGAGGGCGACATATTTTCAATGAATTGAAATTAAATAACATTAAACCGATTAAGATGATATTGTGGTTGTTGTGAGCGTCCGAATATAAAGGTCAACTTACTCTAAAACTGTGCCCCCTTCTCAGCGGCTGGCTGACTATTGCGATCGCATCTTGATACCCCGAAGTGCGTACAGCTACCGTATCTATTATAAAAAAAAAATCAATTAACACGCTAATTCCATTAACATTTCATCGAATCATCCATCCATCCATATGTCCATAACCAACAACCCAATTGTATTTGGTATTCGAGCACTCATCGGCACGAACGGGGCCAGTCCGCACCCGGGAAGGTACCTTGTGGTGTTCGAGAGTTGGAGCCAGAATTATATGTTAACCAAACGCTTTCCAGTCGTTACCCTAATCGCTCACCGCTCCCTGAGCTATACTAGAGGCTCAAATCCTTTTCCTTACCCTCCTAGTTCCAGTCCCAGCCCCATTCTCAAAGGAAAGCCCTTCTTCCCCTTATCAATCCCCTTCCTATATCCCTAATCGTTAAAAGTCTGCAATCTATTTGCAGAGGCGTAAGGTGTCTACAAATATTCACGGTCATACGACCCACTAGCTCCCTTTCGACTATCTCTTATATCACTGCAGTGATAGTGACAGGGCACTTTTTGGCCTTTGGAAAAATGCGTCTCTCTATCGTTCCGCAGTAAGTGAACTGACCGGAGCTGCAGAGGCGTATGTTGGCGCCGTGCACGTAGTGGAAGGTGTAGGGCAGCGGCGAGCGGCGGCGGCGCTCCGCGGGCAGCACGCTCGCCGCGGACACGCTCGCGTCCGTCTCGCTGGAGCTCTCGCACGCGTTGTCCGGCTCCACCTCGGTGGTCGGCTTTATGTACAGCGACGTGTCGTTCGGTACTGTGGACACGGCGTTTGTCGAACTACACATTGGACTAATTATCTTATATATACTAACTAGCTTTCCGACCGCGGCTTCGCCCGCGTGGAATTCGGTTGTATCGCTTTCATCTCCCTATTTCAATTACTTCTACCATTTTTTTCGCCATAAAAATTATCCTATCTCCTTTCCCAATTTCAGTTCCAGCTTCATACCAAATTACAAAAAAATTGGTTCAGTGGTTTAGACGTTAAAACGTTACAGACAGACAGATCGACAGAGTTACTTTCGCATTTATAATATTAGTAGGGATATTATAAAACTGAAGAATTTGTTTGTTTGAACGCACTAATCTCAGGAACTACTGGTCTGATTTGAAAAATTATTTCAGTGTTAGAGAGCCCATTTATTGAAGAAGGCTATAGGCTATATATTACCACGAACGCTAGTCTTAAGATAATTTACGTGTCGTATGTAAATAAAAACAAATGGCCAATGGTTTTATTAATTTTTTTTTTTTTTGATAAATAATTCTGGTGTTGTGCACCATCAACCTCTTTTAGCTCGTAAACTCTAATCCTCGATCTAAGGTTGCCTGGAAGAAATCGCTATCAAAGCGATAAGGCCGCCTATTTGTGCGTAATTGTGTAGAGTGTTTATGTCCTTTTTGTATTGGTGCAAATAAAGAGTTATCTATCTATCTGTCTATGGCCAAATGTATTGCTGAACGTAATATTCGGCGGCAAGATCAAAATTGGATTTTTTTTAGCGTAATTGTTAAGGAACAATAAAGATTCTCATGGAGAGTATAAATATATCACGGATCGCTAGTGATAAATAGCTATAGGATATACATAGCCGATCGGTTAATTTTGGTATTGAACTGATTCTACCATTAGAGTTGTTGAGATTATGAAGAAAGGCTCAATTCAGTTTAAACTAAAAAAAAACATTTAGGTTTTTCATTACACATCTTCAACTTACTTGTCTGTGGCAACACCACTACGTTATCTCTCTTCACAGATTGTATCTTGTACACGCATCCGTACAACTCCATGACTACGTAAACTTTCTATAAATAATAATTCATTTCAGTGACACAAATTTACAAATGTGGATAGTTATAAACATTTTCTTAAATTAACAACGACCAATAAAATGGATCAAATGTTTAATGTTGTGACGTATAAGATAGATATATATTTAGTTATAAATAATGTAGAGTCAGTAACCCTTCACCGAGAAAAGTTAATTTAGGTTAGTAAACAGGCTTGATAATGGCAAATATTAGTGGATATTATTGAAATGAACTCGACCGCGACACTGTAAATGAAAAGAAAATTAAGCAAAGTGATGTATATAGAGTTTTTGGTACGGAGTTATACAAAGAGAAATCAGGAAAATCAGCGCAGATACTGGCATTTTAGCTTCCGCACATGCTGAGTCGCTCTCCCTTCCGCTGGTCCTTTTCAATCCTGCTCTAAGTTCGATTATTTATGTTGCGTAATAATTAAATCAATTAGTCAATCAGTCAGTACGTCAGTTGGTCAGTCAGTCAGTCAGCTAGTCAGCCAGCCAGACAGCCAGCCAGATAGTCAGTCAGTTAGTCAGTCAGTCGGTTGGTCGGTCCACTCACGTCGGGCACCCGTTCGAACGCCGTGTCCATTGGCTCGCAGTTGTAGTAGACCACGACGCGTCCGTCCACGGTCTTCTTCAGGCCCACCCGGTCCCCGGGCCTCAGCCACTCGAAGGAGGGCGATATCGCGCGCCAATCGTGCTCGCGGCTGCCGGCTTTCGTGTACTTCATGTACCTACCTGTATGACAATGTTTAAAATTATTTAGTATTATTGTTTTGTTGCTCTAGCTACTTGGTCGTAAGTAAAAATTGTAAGATTGCTTACTTTATCAAATGCAATTGCAATCAATAAGCTATCAATCATTATCCCGAATGGGACAAGATGACTCCTCTTTACTTATTTATTTTTTTTTTGACGTGACAACGTCTTAAATTAGGTTGCGGCTCGGAGGCACTCATGAAAAAGTGTAACGCCCGGTAACGTTACGATGAGTCACCGAACTATGATCGGTCCGCCGCGCGCGCAGCACTAGAGAATTAGGCGCATTGAATCGGCGCGTGCTTGTGTCTCTGTCTCTGTCTTTTTAATAAACAAAATATATTTTCTATAGTTAAAATTTGTGCAATTCTTATTTTCATTCAATTCCTTGTTCCTATTGTGCAATTTAATAATATTCATATCAATAAATATTCTACTGAGAAAAAGACGTTGTCACGTAAAATGTTCGCCCGTAAAACCGACTTTACAGGCAACCATTTTTTTTTTTTTTTTTTGTTTGAAAAAATCCATACAATGTATGGTTTTTTTAATAACTAACCATCGATATACGCCGTGTAGTGCGGTAGATAGATGATGGACGGCGGCAGACTCCTGTTGACGTGAGCGTTCAATATGTTTATATCGGTCACACCCATACGGAACCCGCCCGCGTACGTGTCTTGGCAGTGCGTTATCTTTATCTGTGGAATTATATGACTTTGAAAAATTTAGGTTTGTAGGAGGGACGGGAAAAAATAGGGCAGCTAAATTTTTTGTAACTAAGCTAAAAGTATAATTTCAAATAGAGGCGTGATTTTATAAAAAAATAACTACAGGTTTTGTAATACGTAGAAGCTGAAAGAATTGTTATTTTAAGTGATGTATATTAAATTCCTCGATATATTTCGATTCAGTACAGCTAGCGAACAAGCTTTTCAAACACTCGCAATTGATAAAATTTCATTCTAGCTCTAAACTCATTTGTAAAAGAGATTTTTAAATTGTGGTGTGATTATAATTTGTTTAGAGGAAAAATGAATGTTTCATAATAAAAATATACATAATATTTATGATGTGGATACAAACCTCAAATATCTCTCCCACGGCCAAGTGTCCAGAGCTGAATACGAGCGCGCCGGTAGGGTCCATGGTCATGCGTCTGGCTATAGAGTACTCGTGAGAGAGCCGTATATTGTCCCCACAATATTCTGAGAAACTCCTGTATACATAGACATACATTAATATGCGTATTTTGCATTTTTGAAAAATCTATTTATCATGTGTTTCAGATTATTATTAAAAAAAAACCTATAGACAATATTTTTTATATATTTATATATTATGATATGGTAACACATACCAATATGGGGGCGGCGGTGTTGCCAAAATCCTCGGTAGACCAATAAACGGGTTATCTGCCAGTGGACAGCCATTGTAGTTGAACGTTCGCTCTTCGTTCTGCAGGATGGTCACCTAATACACATTTACAGTAAATTAGTTGCTGCTTTATATCATAAAAATATTATGATATTATATTATATAATATGACACAGTGTTACCTGAACCACTGTTTCGATGTATAAAAATATGAATTATTTAACGAAAACATTTTAATATGTTGAATTACCTGTGTACATTGTCCATATAGATCGACAACAGCGTAAATATTCAGATGCGGGACAAACCACGCCTTCCCCATGTCCATGCCGTCCAAGTAGTAATGGAGACTCCTATCCGCATGCCACATCACACCTGAGTCAATGAAAATATAAGAGACCTTATTTATAATAATAAACCAATTTAGAAACAACTTAATGAATCTTGTATCATTTTTTCAACACATAATACGTTGCATAGGGTTGGGAAAAAAACTTAGGTTAAATATCTAAGACTTTTTCTTATCTAAGATAATTTAAAGAGGTCATTCCTTCATTCACTTTAAATCCTGTACTTATACCGTACTGATTAAAAGCAACAAGATTGCAAAAGACCTACAGGCACCTCCTATAAAAGCTTATGGGCGGTGGGAGTCCAAGCAGGCAATATCAGGTACAAGCAGGCAACTCACCTAATACATTGTCCCTATTTTGATACATATATAAAACCGACTCACCGACTCGACTGCCCACGGTGAGCGTGTCCAGGTCCAGCGCGTACCCGCTGCGCACGCACTCGCCGTCCTTCATCATGGCGGAGCCGCTGAGTATGTACGTGTCGTAGTTTAGGTCCGTGGCGGTGCCGGCCAGCCCGCAGTCCTCGAGGTCGTCCGGCCGGATTGCTGTTACACCTGAAAGGGGGTTATGTTATAAATTATACCCATATTTACCTTGTACCCTACTAAACGACCTAGCAGATCGGATTGATGACTTATATGATGACAATTATTTCGTAGATGTTCCCATGGGAATTATACGTTTCATAGCGGTTAACAGCCTCGCTCTGTGGCGATGTGAAAGCAAGGCAAACAATTATTTTTGATGTGGGTGTCGACACGCTCCGAAATTGACCGGCTCGCACAGGGGAAGTTCCACACCTCCTCAGAAGACCGGTGTGAAAGAATAGCATGTGTTTTGTTCGGTGAGAGGGGAGACCCGAGGCGCATATCCTTTTTTACCCTTCCCAATCCGTTCCTTCCTTCCTCTCGTCAATCCTCTCTCGATCCTTTTCCAATTTATAATCGACAATCCATTTGCAGAGGCGTAAGGTGTGCAATCCACATAAGGCCACTGTAAATTCATAATCGCTGGTAGCGCTTACCATCAGGCGACCCACCAGCTCCATCGCCGACGATGACATAAAACTAGGAACAGCGTAGGAGTAGCCGTACCGATCTCCAAGCTGCCGATCCAGCAGTCGACCATGGAGTCGATCCTCAGCTCGAACATGTCGCACTCCCGCAGCGGCCGGGAGCTGAACAGCACCGCGTCGTTGAACTCCGAGTAGACCGCCGTGCGCGACGCCGTGAGCCGCGTGCGGCTCAGCCGCGCGTTGTGCCCGTGCACCCGGTGGAAGCACATCTCCCTGTTCGCGTGTATGTCAGTACGGGATGTGTTGCAAGTATTTCTATAGCGTATGTGTTACTCTGGCACATCTACATCAGCTACATCATTGCCGAGTAATCAGTAAAATCCGTTCAGGGGTTTTTGCGTGAAAGAGTAACAAATGTTCATCCATATATTCTTTAGCTTTAGAGTTTAGTTTACAACAGGAGGAAACATTATTAGATTTTCATAAAAATAAAGTTTGTAAAAGACGTATGATTATGTTTAAATGTACGTCTTTATTTTTAAATATCGATTATGTTGAAATAAATTACACATATATTTATTGACATTACAGACTATGCATGAACGCTTAGGAGATAAAATTTATTGATGAATTATTTATTTTTAGATTGCCCAGAACGCTCTTTAAATCATCGACTAAAAAGATAGAATAATATTATGAAGTTATACTCTCATCCAAATAGCCCCTTAGTACATGTCCAAAAATTAGATTATATACGCTGTACAATTACTATCGCAAAATAAATCATCTCAATATTTTTAAGTATAAGAATTGTATGGGTAATTATATATAACAAATAAATATATATAAACTAAAAATATCACAAACAATTAAATATTTAAACGAAATCACTAACGGGTATACGGTTGTAGCTGATTCGATGGAATTAGGAGACTCCGGTGAGAACGTCGTTTGCGGCATGTACGTATCCACGATCGTAGCTTGCGCCACGCGACCGTGTAGATCTGGAAATGTGTACTTACTGTAGAAAACTTTTTTTTATTTCATTGAACTTTGCGTACAAGGCACGCCATAAACTGTCACAATTAACTCAATGTAACTTTTACATATTTAATTTTACAAAAAAATCACTATATTCGAGTCCCATAAAATCTCATAAAAAAGCTTATGTAAGTTGTATCGTACTAAGTACATACTTGCTAGATTCGTTGAAACAAAACAAAAAATAACCTGTTAAAAACATCGTGCATATATACTATTACGGTTAATCTAAATAGCGTTGCATTCTTAAAGATAATTTCCTGATAAACGTATTGACATCGCAGTCATGGTCTACAGAGGAATGGAAAAATAATCGCCTAAGGTAGTTAAACACAAATATCATTACACAAGACATATCGATAAGTCGTCATAAATAAGACCACAAAGTGGAAGCATAATTGCTAAGCTTTCCACATCGATCCGTTGGCCTAATTCATATAACAAACAAACAGCAACTATTGATATATCAAATGCTAACACGAATGACATTTCATTGGACCAATTTGCATAAGGAATATAGTAATGGCGTGGAAATTATAAGCGTCGACACAAAATGTGGGCAGGTATGCCATTTGAAGACGCCGACGTAACGAATAATTTCCTGTTCACTTGACATGGTTTACTGGTACATAAGAAATAAGCCTAGGCGAACGGTACGAGCCCGTATATTTAGGTCAATTATGAGCTATTCATTATAACCATGCTGTGTCATTAAGTGCACCTGTCGCTAATGCATAATAACATGATACAAACAGAGGGTCTCTCTAATCATTTTATAAATGTATCGACAACTGAATAATGGCTGAAAAGATGATTATGCTCCAAGTTTTTTGATGAATATATAAAAACACAATACTAAAGTGAACATCGGAACAACGAGAATTTAAAACTTAGAAATTTAGCAATGAAATTTGAAATTTAAAATCGCCGATTTTATATCAACGCGGCTATCGAAATTGAAGAATGAAAAGAAAATTTATTATATTATTAAAATTAACATACCGACAACACCAAAAACATGTTCCGGAATGTTGAAAGCCGCTGGACCCTGATCGATTCCATTGACAAAAAAGTGGAGTATGCCCATATCTTTGCGCATTACCCCCACTGTATCGCCTTCCTACGATACAAATTAATTTCTATTTAATTAATAGATAAACTCGATGTTATACAAAAAGCGTGGTAATTAGATCATGGCGCAAAATTTACACTAATATTAGCGATAAATAATCCTCACCGATAATCTGTTGAGGTTCCTCACATATTTCGGTATGATGATGCTTCCATCTCGTATTATGTCTTCGCCGGCCATGACCCAAGTGCCTGATCTGTTTTAATTATAATATATTGAGAAATATGGTATACATAAATGAAGTTTTTAAAATATATATCAAATATTGGTAAAGTTCAGTCAGTCAGTCAGAATTATGCCAGAATTTATGTATAAATAAGTCAGTTTTTAATAAGTACTAGAACTAACTTCTACTTTCACCGTAGTCAAAAAATTTATCGACTGACGATGTTAAAATAAAATTATGAGTAATTTCAGTAGCTTAAATAAGATTTTTAGGCCAAGAAACAAGACTGTTTTGCTCAGATTGTATATATGACTAAGCAACTGGATTCGGGGGAGCCATAGGTTCGCATTCTTTTCCTTCACCTTTCCCGGACCATTATTTTATCTCTTCAATCTATATATTCCTATCCCCTGCTTCTAAAACCAGACAAAGGATTTGCACATGCCCTCTGCAAATGTTCATGGGTGGGTGGTGATCGTGTACCAATCAGGCAGTCCACCAGATCCGACTTTAAAAAGGCAGACTTTTATTTTGGGTTTAGGTTAAAGCTGGGAATTAAACTAACGCTGGCGGCATTCTGATCTTCGGTGCTGACAACCAAAAAGAGAGAACCTTTATGAAGCGTTTCAGAATAACGCATGTGTATCTGCAAGTGCGGTGCATAGAGGTTCATACGTTTCGGCCATCAGAACCGACGGTCAGCGTGGCTTGGTGACATCCGACATAGGTACAGGTGTAGTGCACTCACTTAGCGTGACTCATTTTAAACGGTATCTTTATATCATTCGCGGAATACTGCGTGACCCCTATCTCGATACTGCCGGCCCACTTGGGTATGACCAGGTCGAGTCTCACTTGGAACAGCTCATTGGTCCTCAACGTTCGATTCGTCATCACTATTCCGTTGTTGAAGAATTCGAAAGCGCTGAAATGTTCAGATAGATTTAAAACCCTGCTGAAGCTTGGAAACTTTTAGGAATTGGTCTCGTCAAAATGTTTATTAAAATGCCATATTCCGTTGGCGATATTTTCAAAATCATTCCAATCCATCAAAAAAGAAATCTCTTTTTAGAATAGAGACATAGAAGATACAATCGTATCTTTTCATAAGTTCTTTTTATTAACCTATATGTTTTCTAAAGGCTCTAAGCAACAAATCTTAAAGGTATTCTTGAAGTGTTTATCTAATTAGAACACTCGCAATACGCGATATTATGCATACGTCATTGACATCTTAACCAGTCTTTCACTGCGTCTGTCTGTCTGTCTGTACGCAATTAACTAAAAGCCGTTGCACCGGTTTTCATGCTGTTTTCACCAAAGGACTGGCTGATTCTCAAGGAAGGTTTCAGTATATTTATTGAGCTTTAGTACATATTGATAAAACTAAATAGCTACATATAACTTAACAATGTATGGTGGAACGGGTCTACAGAAAATTTGCGTCGACATTCTCTCAAGAACAACCTACCAAACATACTTAAAATAAGGTAATATCCGAAAAGCTTTGAAATTTACACAAATACCACAATAATTCTGATCTTTTCTAATGCGTTAGCTGCATAATAATTATTTTATGCCTGCACATGATGGACAATAAACATAAGCCTTAAAAGATATGGGAAATCTAAATAATACGCAACAAAGTCATTTCGTATCATCTTGATTAGAGCGGGAGCACCGGGAGCACCGGGAGCACCGGGAGCCCGCGCTTACCCGCCCACAGCCGTTCTAAATGTTTAACTAGCAACGAGCGATAACGACTAAGTTTTGGACAGAATTCACGTGTGCAAAGTCGCGCGGGTCATCTAGTCAATAACAAAACATAATTTAGATGCAATAACGCGCTTAACACCGCTCTTCCGAGCAAACCTTCAGTAGCAGTTAGCATGATCGCGTTCTCGTAACAACGTGCACCCCCATTTCCCACGCACAATACATTGATTACATACGTTCAATTTACACGTGTCGATGTGCAAATAGATAAAGAGCGGAAATGCATCCCCTCGCTATGAAGATTGACAAGCTAATCGCGCTAAATAGATCTGCACTCTGCATTGAAAATCAAGGTTAGGTGTTAACTGATACACTGATACATTGCAATCGAATACACGATAGACGTTTGCTTTAGAATATTCAGGACGGAGATAGGATTCATAATTTAAATAAGAAAATAAAGAACACCATGCGGCGTGATAAATCAATATCAAAATCCATCTTCTTACATTTGATATTTTCGCATTTTCATTTGCTTTCAAGTCTTATTCGAATATCAGGCCTATCAATTTAGTTTTCTACTTCCCATGTCATAAGTGGGTCTTAACAACTTCTTAAACTGCCATCAATATACTCGTGGATAACGATAATGTCTTCAAGTTCATTAATTAGGAGGGCTCTTGTAGCCACGTTGTCATGTCACGTGGTGTCCGTTAAAAACAATATAAGAAAACAAAAATGCAACCTTGTGAGTATAACTATATTTTGAAGGGATAGTAGATGTATCAATAAACCGAGTACTTCGAGTACCTTTAATAACGAATGTCGCGATGTGTCTGGCGCGGCTTTCCCTATTATCTCAATTAGTATAAAAACAATTGAAAAGCAACCGAAACCTTTCGTGAAGTGCTTTTTATTATGTACAAAAATATAGTACCTGTGGGTGGTATGGACATTGTAAAAGGTAACCGGCAACGGTCTTACCACACTACAACCCCTTTGGCCGTATGAATATGCCACCCTCAACATTTTATGAATTTAATTATATCAAACTGTGATAAATTTTAAGTATAAACTAGACTAAGACCATAACTTTACGCTACATAACATTCTAATCATATTTGTAATACAATTTATCGTTCCCGAAAGTTCCTAGAAGTATCTTTAAAACCGAATATTTATTCGAGCTTATTTCTTGTTGAATTAAAATTATTGTATCGGTACTTTGAAAGAATTTGTTTAGACTTTAATCGATGCAGTGACCTAGTTAGTTAGGCAAGGCCAAATAAAATATTAAGAGTCATCTGAACCTTAAATCATAAGATAAAATGTGTATGATCGCAGCCACAATAGCGCTATTATAACTATTTCCGTCTCCTATTGTACACGATACACATTTAATGCGTTTATCTAAAACCTGCCTAATTGAATTACATCCGTTCGCGTGTCGACACTAAGTAGCTTAGAGTTGTGAATTCATTAGTAATCTAGGTCATCTGTGATAAACCGCGCGATGTTTAGTTTACGCTGTTATTTGTAATCTGGGTACATCATACTCGGCAACGAGAATCGTTCTTGTTGGGGAATTAATGAAACAAACACACAATCGTGACGCATAAAGCAAAGAAATAACTCACTTCTCTTGTTATCTTATATGGTTTTACACTTTTACACTTATAGAAAACATACAGGTTTAATGTTTCAATATTTTTTTTAATATAAAAAAAATAAATATACAATAGGGTCAATACTTGTTATTACATTAAAATGTATGTTATTTATAAAATCGAAGCTGCCCAAAAATTAATGTCAAAATAATCTATTTGTTGTTTCGTAAACCTTAAAAACTATGATGACAATACACATGATATTTGTAAAATAATACTTTTTGAATAACAAATAACAGGAATTGACCCTACAATTTGTGGTGTCTTTTTTTAATTAAAAATAAAAAGATACTTACTTAGGCCGATGAGCAGTCTTACCATCGTTAATAATAATAACATACGAATCACGCAGCGAATGAAATAAAAGACTGTCTTCGTCTATCTGTGGCCTGAACCTGCCTGCGGACAAACATACAAATTTAACATTTCCGCTTCTACTTGGATCTTAGGATATCTCGAACAAGTCTCATAATTGTTATCAACGCTTGATACAAATATCAAATGGCTCATAAATACTTTGAATCAGTCGAGATTGTGGTCAAGCGCTGCCCTCAAGCAAACATTCGTTTCAATTTTATATAATTAGTGCAGCTATATAAGACACTTTTTCGATTTGTTACTTGTTAGTGAGAGTGCGCAGTGGTGGCTCAGTGGTGAGAACCTGGGACATCAAAATCGATAAGTCGGGGTTCGAGAACTGACGAGCGCGCGAAAAGTTCGACGACATGTGACATCTGCCAACCCATACTTGGCCAGCGTGGTGGATTATGGCCTGAACCCTCATAGGAGGCCTGTGTCCCAGCAGTGGGAACATATAAGGACTGATGATGATGATAATGATGAGTGAGAGTGCACATTGGGCGATATAATCCGCTAAAGTACTCACTAGTGCTAGCAGGTGCAGGCAGCTCGGGGAGGTTGGACACACTTGGCATGTCTATCACGTTGGTGTCGGGCTCTTCACAGGGATCCACTATTGACACCTGTGGGACAATTTAACGTCTAATTTAAACAGTGTGTACGGAGAAAATTTTATAACGCACTAGCTTTTGCCCTTGGCTTCGCACGCGTTAAATTCGAAGTAGTTTAATGCATGTTGTTAAACATACAAACCTCTTGAATCTATAATCTACTAATAAAAATGCCCATTAAAATCCGTTGTGTAATTTTATAGATCTAAGCATACATGCATGCATACATGTAATGACATACTATGTAGTGATGTTATCCATAATTTGACATCTTTTATTGTGTCAACGACAAACAAACGAGCGGGTGACTCACTTTCTGGAAGGTCGTCGAGTCGTTATGCGATCGAAAGTAGATTGGGGAAAGAATTATAGTGTTGTTGAAGTTATGTTGTTAGGAAATTAAAGAGTTAAAAGACGTGGTATATTCGCATATTATTTTCGCATGTTGTGGATGACTCGCCAGTTTAATATTCATATATATTTTTTAATAAATACTTTTAATAAAAAATCAAAACGCATTTGAATTGTCAGATCTAAACTAAATTTAAATGTGACAACACGGGAGGTATCAGGCTTCAAATAAGAAAATAATCATAAATATACTCTACTTTCTGTAAAAAGTAATAGGTAATAAAAAAAACACTCGAATTGATAACCTCCTTTTTTAAATCGGTTAAAAAATAAGTAATGTGTAAAAACAGTTGGTATTAACTGGTAATTAATCATTACTAGAGGAAGCGATTATATTTTATAAAATTATTATTACTATCTTTTTTACTGGCCATGGAAAATTTAAAAATGGATAAATACATGTCATTATATCAAGAAACATTGAACTAATTAAGGCGCATAGGACACAAATAAAAACATATTGGTATAAGTTACACAAACTACAATAAATTCCTCGTATGTTACCTTAACAGTCATCCCGTAGAGGTCGACGACGCCCCACACCTGCGGGTCCACCTTGTCAGTGGCTACACCCTGATCGATGCCGTTTATGAAATAGTGTAGCTTCCCCGAAGATTTGCGCATCATGCCCACCGTGTCCCCTTCCTGTGCCAACAATTTTTAATGTAGTGATAGATATATCTTAATATATATAAATCTCGTGTCACAATGTTTGTCCTCAATGGAGTCCTAAACCACTCAACCGATTATAATAAGATTCGCACATCATGTGCAGTTCGATCCAACTTGAGAGATAGGATAGTTTAAATAATTTTAATTATGATAAATGACAACCCGGGCGGAGCCGGGGCGTGCAGCTAGTAATATTATAATTTTAAAATTCTAGAATTCCAAGATTTTCAGAAATATTTTCCAAGTAATATTGATACGAATTGTTCAATAAAAGATTATTATTACAACACAAATTATCAACAAAATATTAACTCTTCCCCTTTAACACTACTGAACCCATTATTAAAACCGGTTTATAACGATTTTACAATTAAATTAAATAAGCTAGTAACGAAAACAAAATACACATTTGCTCTACTCAAATTTTCCACCGCAAAAAAACATTATCGCTAAAAAGCACACTCTGTATAAAACAAGTGCACCTACCCTCAATTCGTCCAGATTGAAGTTCCCATACTCCATACAAGTGCCGTGGCCGTTCAGCAGCACCTTGCAGCCGGACATCATGATGGTGCCGGTGTCCATGTTGGTCATGGTGGAGGGGAAGCGGATGGTCGCCGGGTTGTGGGTTGTTACCCCCACCTAGTGGTTACAAATACATTTCTGTGTCAGAAATGGATACAGCTCGTAGTATTTTACACGAGGGCCTTGCTGTGTTATGAAGTTTTATTTCGGAGTAATCTTGTAAATACATGAAGTTTTACTAAAATATGTTATACATAATATAACACTATGTATTTTTATATGGTTTTTTAAGAATGATCATACTATTTATAAAAAAAAGTCACATATTCCCTAGTCTAGGTATGTCAGAAGATATTCATCTCTTGTACTGATCGATTTTCTTAACGGACAAGTAGATGATCATGTAGGTGGTCATGACCTTTTGAGTCCTGCAGACCGAGGAATCAAACCTCGTTAACCCGTCGGTTCAACGCTCACGCGTTAACCACTGTACCGAAGGGGTGGTTACATAAACAAACAAACAAGCTTCAAAATTAGCTTTAGAATCAATTCTGAACAAATGCACCCGAAAATTAATTCAGTTAGTAAACGTCTTAATTACAACAATAGCATCGGGACACCTGTAACACCAGGCGATACTCACCTCTATACTGCCGCTCCACTTGTCCACGAGTCGGTCTATTCGTATCTCGAAGAGTTCATTATCATAGAGCGGCCTGTGAGTCATCACCACCCCATTGTTATAGTCGTCCAACGGCCGGGCCCGTTCCGCCGACCTGACGGCCAAATCGATAGCTCAGTGTATACAGGGTTGGAACTGTATGACGTATTGTATATTGTTTGCTGCTATATTTTTGGATATTGCAAGATTGTATGAAGACATCGATTTGAAAGTAGAAAATTATAATCGTTTCACTATACACACATATAGTATAAAATAAAGTCGCTTTCTCTGTCTGACCCCATGTCCCTATGGATGTTTAAATCTTTAAAACTACGCAACGGAATTTGATAAGGGTTTTTTTAAATATATACAATCTATTAAACTATCAACGCGTGCCACGGATTAAAACGAGTAAAACATATAACTATTAAATAAGATGTTTAATTATGAATATTTAAAAATACGACGTCGGATTTTAATAGTCAACATTTAAATGTTGTAAGAAATGGAATAATACTTACTTATTGTTCGATGATAATTTCACTAATATTCCGCATCTTGGATGAAATCGGAGCCGGTCTTGTGCAACTGTTGAAAACATTTTATATTCAATTTGTTTACGTTTTTTGACGTGACAACGTCTTAAATTAGGTTGCGGCTCGGAGGCACTTATGAAAAAGTGTAACGCCCGGTAACGTTACGATGAGTCACCGAACTATGATCGGTCCGCCGCGCGCGCAGCACTAGAGAATTAGGTGCATTGAATCGGCGCGTGCTTGTGTCTCTGTCTCTGTCTTTTTAGTAAACAATTAATATTTTCTATAGTTAAAATTTGTGCAATTCTTATTTTCATTTCCAATTCAATTCCTTGTTCCAATTGTGCAATTTAATAATATTCATATCAATAAATATTCTACCGAGAAAAAGACGTTGTCACGTAAAATCTTCGCCCGTAAAACCGACTTTACAGGCAGCCATTTTTTTACAATTTTTTATAGTCACTCTCGCACACGTTTACTTTTCTAGATTCGGACACAAGATATATGGAAAGCGTGAAAGTAAAACGGATAGATACTTTTAATCAAGTTACCAACTATCCGCTAGTTCATAGATTAAATGACATTTGGAATCAGAGCCTTTTGATTGACTTTATGAGAATTGACTATATTTATTGTTATACACAACAAATAAATACAATGTATTTTAAGAACAGTATAAAAAAAAATGTTTCATGAAACAAGGCACAAGACAAGACATTTTGTATAACCTAAATAACATAGAAATAAAAACAAAATGAAACACAGTCAATTAAAAGCACATGATAATCATTGTATTATTTATCCAGAATGCGAGTGAAATTAACGATGTGGACATGTTTTTATTTCACATAAAATAAAATTTATTTATGTCAGTCAGGTCATGATTAGTTTAATGTGTTCAAAACGCTTATTTATGAAGATTACAATCTATAATAATCTATCTCAAATATACTTCTAGTTAACTAGTCTACAAGTGATATCATTGGCCATCTCACCGAGCGCACAAGCACCCTCCGCGTCCATAGGCACATAGATCTCTATGCAGGGCTTCGGCTGAGAAGTTTCTGGATTCACTGATGTTTCCATCTCACTAGAAGTCAGTGTGTCATCGTTGTTCGGATCCTCTTCAATCTGTACCATTTATTAACATTTTTTTTACCATTTATTTACGCTATGCTTTTTGTACATATTTATTAAAATATGGTTACCATATTACATTGTAAATCAAATTAGATTGTCATGAAACAGACACAACGTGTAGTTGTGGTAAACTGTAATTTCTTATTACTTATCTAGCTTAATTGCATTTAAATTTATTATATTGCTTTTGACTATACATAATGTACTAATTAATGTTCAATATTTTCAGAATGTCAACACACTCATGTACAGCATAACGTGTGTAACCATATCACACCAAGTAGACCAACCTGATCTAGGCTGTTCTCCATAATGGTCCGCATGCTGTTCGCATGCATGATGGACACTTGCACGCACTGGCCGTACAGGTCGATGACGGCGAACAGACGCGACGGCATGTCCTGCGCCGCCACGCCCAGGCACCGTCCGTTCACGTAGAACATTAATTCACCCTGATTAAAAAACCCTACTATAGTAAAAATATATAGTCTAAATATAAAAGTACAGACGTGATAAAAACAATTCAAAAAGAAAGCGACATAAATAAAACTGCTTTAAAAAATGTAAATGACACCATCACTGAATTTAAATAACAATGCTTTAGATAGATAATATTACTTAAGAAACCAAGTTCCATTATTTTTGAAAAGACAAATACATTCAAAGATTTTCGAAAATTTGCCTCCTCTACCTGGGAGCCAAAGCAACTAAAATCTGTTAAATTAATAAGATTTATAATTATTATTATTCACAACCTTAAGTGTTACTTGGAGATTAACCAACAAATAAGATAACTCAAATCGAAACCTCCCTCAAATGGACTTGGCTGTACAACAAATTAATAAACGGAACTCATTGCAAATTAAATGTAACACCTACATCTGCTACCAAATATATGGGAGTCTGATCATTTTATTTCAATTTATTTGTTACCAGTCAAGTCTGTATGAATTTGATATTTTATAGGGTGATTAATTTAGGGCCATACTGTAGAAAGACTTTGTTGGAAATTACTTCCCTTTTTTCCTATTCATATGATCCACGACTTTTTGGACACCCTGTATAACTGTATGTAAAACGTTAAAAAAGCTCGCGCATATTCTTATGAACAAAGCCGACGTTATTATCATTTAATTGCAGACGACTGCACTCCCTCAGGTGCTATGAATATGCATCATTCGCTACCCTCAAACTTTATAATTGTGTTCTATCTATATTGAATATTTTTCCAAGTTCAAAATATTTCCTAAATACTTGAAGAGATAACTTCAATTATAATTTGATATGCTTAAGCTAATTTTATTGAACTTATTCATTCACAATGATATACTAAACAATTTCTGCGACTTTACCATGAGACTGGTTTATATTGCAAATTTTATAATAAAGACATATTATAAGACTTATTAAATTCCTCAAATGATAAAACACAAAGGGCATCTTGTTTTATCCAACTCATATTATAACCTATGATTGCACAACCCACATTCATGTCAGTTAGATGCACTTTAAATGTGTAAAATTACATCCGGAACACAGCAATGATTTCATTGAGATCTTATTGAAGCATATTCAACCTATGGTTGATCCGTTTTATTCAATTTGCTTAGCAGAAATGCAATTGGTATTTACTAATGTTATTTTTTAGTTAATTTTCATCATATTAGAGATACTGTCAACATTTCACTCACAATTGTTTCCTTAATAATAATCTGCTAATGCCTGTCCCAAGTGACAAACAATAGAATTCTAGAACTTTCCATGATCTCGCTTCTTAACACAAATTGCATATTAGTCTCAATAACAACAATTCAGTCAAAAACAAACTTAACAAAATATTATATTCGTAAAGGAATCAAATTGTAAAGAAATATATCATTAGACCAATACAAATTTATATGAAGGGTTAAAAAAGTAAACGCAACGATTTTATTAGCATATTGTATCACAACACATTAAAAATTACTGTATTTCCTACTAAGGAAAAGGCACACATAGGAAAGCAACATTGCCTAACCTTGTTCGTCCTCATGACTCCCAAGCAGTCACCTTCATGAAGAGTATCAAGTTCCGGGCCATATGAATTAATAAGAGTTACACCATCTTTAACTATTGAACTGCCAGACATTATCTGCAACCAAAGTTCAAGTTATTGATATTATCTTTGTTATTATAATAATTTGTCTATTAAGAATAATTTTACATAAATTTTAACAACTGACAAGTCTTCACTAGACAACACTATATAAAGTGAGCACTTTCAAAATGGTAAATGTACATACCCAGGCTGTATTTCGAAGCTTGGTGGCTGTCGCTGGTAATTCCATGTATTCAGGGTCCAGGGTTGTGACCCCAATCTCCAAACTGCCATTCCACACATTGACCTGAATGAAATATTATTATCTAAACTGAATTCTAGAACCATCTAGTAGAAATGGCATTATTAAATTAAATTAATTCAATCAAACACATAATTCATATGATTTATTTCATATAACAATAATTTTAATTGTATATTTAATCAATCAACCATACAAGGTGGTCAAATGCATTTATGGAACTAATTCTAATATGATAGCATTTACATGCTTATTATTATCATCACTAATCAAGTATGAATCCCATTTATGTTTATACTTTAAAGATGCATAACCTAAATATAAATGGAGAAATTAAGTACCTTTACGAAATATTTAAAAATCAATAACTGTTTCACCTAACACCCTTCAGCAAATGGCCGGTGGGAAAATACAATATGGCAGCATCCGGTTCAACAAAAGACAACTATAGACCAAAGCATAGACTATATATACCTATTTTTAAATTTTTTATTCTTTCATTCAATAAGTATGAAGAAGATACTATTTCATCAAGGCAAAATATTATTTTGTAATAATATTTATAGTAAATAGACACAACTAGGGGGGTTTTTGGAAATTTATTTGCTGACTAAACAGCCATACACAACAACAATATGTACAACACTTCTAGACCTTTCATAGCACAAAATCATGACATAAAATATGTTTTAGTTTATATTTTTATCAGTATTACATACTGTGATTGTTATTTATGTTTGTAATTATATATTTCATTTCCATCTAGGTTTATTGTTACATGTTCATTTATTGATCTCTTGGATTATGTGTGTGTCATATAAAGTTTAGTCCTTTCTTTTTTTAGGTTATTTTCCTTATCTTTAAAATAGTTGTTTTTACTTTTAAAGTGTATGTCTCTTACAGTAGACAAGTTTGTTAAATTATTTTGATTTAATAAAATGATAATATAAAAATAAATAAATAATTGGATCATGAAAATGTTATATACACTTAATTCATACACAGTTCAATAAAGTTTCAATTAGGAGAGAACTAGGCATATATCTATTATTATATAACTATGAATTTGCATCTGAGCAAGCAATTTTATTCAGCGCTTCCGATTCACTCATTATTTCCTAACTGTGTCAAATTCCTAATAAGACAAATTTAACTAATTATAAATAGAACAGTATCATTAACTTTTGTAACATTACATATTTAAAATTTGCAATATATTACTGGATGAAAAACTTTTTACAATTTTGTATTTAGAAAAAGATTGCATTGCTGGTTTTGCTTGTATTAAATAAGATATTTTTGTTATGTATAATATAAATATCCAATCTGGAAATATCTAATTTGAACTGAAGCTTGTTGTTATAACAACATATGTTATGAACGCTCCAGTATCAATATGTAATGTATGCAGGTATGTTTGGTATGTTTCCGATTAGCATCCAATGTTCATTATTCAATCAAGCCTCAAAGTGTCAATCCAGTTTATCTGGTTTAGTATACATTGATAACTCTTTCAAGGTGTTGATAAGATACAAGGTATGGTGGGTCTTTATGAAGAGGAGTTGTTATGTTTTGTGCCTGCTACGATGTTATGGTTCCCTTCATACATCATCAGTATCACGCATATCAATTACTTTATTGCTATAAACATTACATTGTTATGTGTATGACACCTTTATAATAAGGATTTTCACAACTCTACTGCATTCTATTTATATGGTTTATTTTATTTGCTTATACAATTAATTATAATATTAAAATACGTTAATAAAGAAATTTTCAAAGTGAAATAAAAATTAAATTGCTATTGTGTAATTATTTTATTTATGTTTAAAAAAAAATCTTAATTAGGCAGAGCGTCATATTTGCAAATTAAGAAAAAAGGAAATAAAGATAAAAGTAAAAATAAAAAACAGAGTAGGTGTGCACAAAATAATAACATAAAAATTCGCTTTTTTTATACATAAATATGTAAGTTGAACTTAAAGTAAATATCAGTACATATACATTTCGCAATGTCTTTTATAAAACACTGGGCATCTGCATGTGCATATTTTATAGAAACATAGGGAGCTAGCTATTAATCAGTTGCTATTAGCAGAAGTTATATATGGTGGCTGAAGAGCTTACCTTTCTATCGATGCAAACTTCGAATATAACATCATCACATATAGGCTCCGCACTTAAAATTAGACCATGATTGAATTCTACGAAATTTCTCACTGCAGTTGTATTATCATGCAAGAGTGTAACCCTGTCACCGCATCGTCTGTGAAACCTCATGGTGTTCGCCAAGTGTCTTATTTATGAAACTAACATGTAAAACACTGCACAAAGTAAGACATTACTCTCGTTTCTCATTGTGTCTTAAATACAAATTAATGGGTTAAATTACTATAACCGGACTTCACTCGTTGATTTCCCGAGATATGAAGCGTTACAATATAATATCCCGTTTGATGTTTATCCATAATATTCATATGAATATTCAAATAACAATTGTACAAAATAAATTTACATAAATGTATTGTATTGGTCTATTGGAAGTATTGATTTTTATGCATGTTAAAATTGAGAAAGAAAAGATATCTCGATCGGCACTCGGCAGTCCCAATTTGTGTTGCCATTTTGTGAACACGAACAGTGAAGTTGAAAATTGCCAGTTTAAATTATTCATTATAATAAAACTAATAGGTACGTAGGTAATTATGCTTACAGTATGAATTAAATGTTTATTAATATCACATAAACGTTAGGTACGTAAGCTATTAAAGATGAATTGATTTAGGTTAGTCTATTAATCAATATTATCAAACAACAAAGGCATGGATTTTTATATCTGTAGATTACATGTTATGTCACGTTTATTTTTGTTTTTGACTGTCAAATTATATTGACATTTACGTAAGCTATTGTCATTGACGTTAGTGTAAGCGCGAATATTTGAATATTGATAACAATACCTACTACCTAGTGCGTGCTGGCCCTCCTACTTTGACTGGACATTGGCGCAGTCTCTTTATTGAGTAAATTAATATTTAATAATATATCTGCTCACATTTTTTATCATTTTGATCCCCTCATTCGAGAATTCTAAGGATATTTTTTTGTTTATTTGTCATAATATTATGTGTACGTCCATAGCATTGTTTTCATTCCACTTAAAGAAAGTTGAAAATAGGTACTGCACCATTATTCATAATGCAGTAAACCGTGGCCTACTTGTATCTTTAAATAATTAATAGCTTAATATGCCTCGGTGCAATTTTCCACGTCGGTAACTTTATGATTAGTACTCAGAACTCATAGCGTACAGGAATAAATTGTATGAAAGAAATTGTGTAAAGTAGATATTTAGTTACCTACCAGACAATCACTAGCTGTTCGAATGAAGGTACAACAACATTCCAACAACAACTGTACAACAACTTATAATAGATAATTGTGTGTCATTTTCACAGATAAAAAAACAAAAAACGCAAACTTATCAATGACTTCATCCAGTCAACGTCATTATATACATATTTAATTTGCGATTCATAAAAATTCACCTTATTTTCATTTCAAATTTTTACAAATTTAGATAAATCACAATGCTAAAGTCATTAAACTATAAAATTGCAACGATATCATTATTTTGAATAAGCTAATTTTGGTGTATTTCTTATGAATGAAAGCATAAAAAATGTATATTGAATTAGAAAAAAAATTAAAATCGAAATTATTGAAGTCTGCATTATTTATTACCCTTGGCTTAAAACGTAAGAGGATAGAATACAAGTATTTAATGTGTTTTTGTTGATGCCTGTTTAAACATGGAGTTGTAACTTTAATATAAGGATAAATAAATATAAGCCGAAGCCCATACTTGCATTTATAGAGATTTATCTATTGACAATTATTAAACAGATTAATTAAATATTTACCAGCTGTTCTTGAAAGTTACTCAACACATTACTATCCCAACTATTATTACAAATGCGATAGTAATTCTTAGTAATTGTCTCTATAGTATAAACTATTTTTCTATATTTGGTACAGAGATAGTTTTAGACCCAAGAAAATAATTTAAGGAAAGTTTTCATTCCGGAAATCCCACGGAAACGGAAACTATGAGGCGAAAACGCCGGGAATATCCATTTTTCCTTTGACTTAATAAATACAAAAATTATTCATAAGGTAAAAAGACGATTACTAAAAGTTATAAGTTGTGGATATGACCTTAAATCCTATAATTATTAAGTAATATATTTAGAACGTACATGCAAATTTTATTGACCTATATTTAGATTCGACTCCAACGCGATATTGTACTTAGATTAAATGTTACATTAAAATAAAAACAAAGTATTTAAAAGATAATAATATTGGTACATCTCCTCGACGCTAGATGGAGCTAGCTTCGCGGTGGTAGCGAACACACCAGAATAAAATCTAAGAAAATTATTAAAGAGACGATACGTTTTTTACGTGGTTTAAACAGAATGACGACAACATAACAAAGTATAGTTTTAAACAATTTGGTTTAGAATTGATTAAATTTAAAATATGTTGACGTAATTTGAACATTGGCGGCTTACCTCCCTGATTGGGTACATAGGCTAAGTAAGACCAAGTCTGCCCATTTTGTGTAGTATGTTATGTAGTTTATTTATCTGAATTTTTATATTAATCTAACTACCCTCTTTTAAACTATTACGTTTAAATATTATGTCCTTTCAATATTTCATACATTGACGACGTGAAGAATTTCGGTATGTTATTGTTATCAATAAAAATAATTAATAAACATTTGATTTAAGATTACTTTCTTCTCTTTTTAATTGCATAAAACTTGATAATTTTACTCACGTGCTAGAAAATTTACATTACATTTTATTGTCAATTATAATTTACTTAGAAAACACATTAAATTTATATGGGCATTATTTAAAGCACATTCGATGCGTAGTGTCATCTGTAACATATAATTTCACGAGGTCCTTCGTCACAAGTTTTTTATTCTAAAATAGAACCTAATGCCTCTGTCTAAGGTTGTAATTCAAGTACCGTTTTGAATCGGATGCATAGTCCTGAATACGATCAGGGAGAAAAAGTCGTATGTGAGTTCGAATGACATCTATGTCGAAAGGCATAAGGTCGACATTATAAGAATTGGAACGTTATGGTCCCGGTGTCGTGGGTTATCATGTGGGCGGTATCGATTGATGCGCGACTCTGCGCGACTTGCGAGCGCGGGAACGGCAGAACGATAAATACGAGTAACGATAACTGGCCACAAGAGTTCGCACCATGTTCGCGATAGCGGTCCCGTTCGCTATCGTGTTGGTGTGCGCCGCCGCGAGGCAGCCCGGTAAGTAAAAATTAAAAAAATTAAAAATTACACACTAATGCTGTGCGAATTTTTTTATGCTTGCGATATTGTTTTTTTTTATTTTTTATTTTTTTTTTGTATCGAACACCTGTTACACTTTGTTTATAGTGACGTTGACATTTTTTACTATTTTTACCATTAAAAACAATAATAATTTTTACCCAAAAAAAAATATATATTTTTAATACAATAAACACTGTTCATTGTGTCGAGGTGTCCCATTTCTATTATTATCATGAAAATAATCACGCCTCGTTCTTGCTCAATGCGAATAAAAAGGTTTTATACTTGTGTGTCTTGAAATTTTAATTTAACTCACAAATAGATACATAATAATAATACTTATTTTTAGAGACAAAGATCGCATTTGTACATTATTTAATATCTTTGATAAAATTTATTGTAAATTTTTATGTGTAATCTACAGGTACCGAGTACGTAATACATATGTAAAAATAAAAGAAAGTCGTGGCACTATCTCCACTTAAAACACACGAATGATTGTCAATTATTGGATATGTCTCCATTTGGAGAAAAAATTATAGACCGTAAACATTTAGTTAAAAAATATGCAAAAAAAAATCCGAGCGCAGCCAGGTTGACCTGTGAGTTTTGTGTATAATGAGTCATAAATAATAATATTTTTTAATGATATTCTTTAACTAGATATCTATTGTGTAATATAAATTTAAACACTAAGCATTTAATTTATTTATTGAAAATCAAAATAAAAAATATCTAAAAAGCGAAATCTGTTTTCGATGTGCATACCTATTCAATGCAACATTTAACGACAACTCATCGTTCTGCATTTTCTATAAAATATAATTACTGAATATTTCGAACCAAAAACAACGCGTTTTATTGAATACAAACTATTATTTTTGAGCGGTCAAGTTTATTAGATACATTCTAAATAATTATAATTTTGAGGTAGGATTTACCGTACTAAATAAATTAACAATTATTAATTGTTTTCTTCAAATATGTCAACTTGGTCCCAGAGAAGGGAAGTACCATGGTCCCAGAGAAGGGAAGTACCACTCCAGATCTTAAATGGTACACCTTGATAACAATTTCGTATCAAATATAAAAAGGTTCATCAATCGGTTGAAAACATAATGTTTTTAGGAATTGCTTTTGTCACTTATATTTAACCAGCTATAGGCGTACCTTGTTATTGGCGTATTTACTGTGATAATTAATCTGATACTGTAAAATTAGCTGTAAAGTACCTTTATAAATGAAATAAAATAAAATGCACGGAGCTATCTAGTAATAAAACAAAAAAAAAAAACAAATTAATTTAACCTTATTCGTTTGTGGGAAGTTCGCGTCGGCTAAAAACTTAAAATCCGAATGAATGATGTCGCCAAAGATATACGACCATACACGGCAATAGAAAATATCAACTAAAGAAACACAAATCATTCCTTTTCAATGGAAATTTAACAACAACTAAAATTACCTATAAATTGGTATAGGTATAAAAAAAGTATCAATTCATTCGCGGAAATGTGTGAAAAAGTAAATATATACACAATAAGTACATGTGCTTCTGATATTATATCGTATCTATTTTAAAATGGCCCAAAAGATTTTTCAAATAAAATTTAAATATAAGATATATTTCTAAAGATATTCTCATTATTATTTTAATGCGTCCGTCGTTTTAATATCCATATTTATATTATATTATGATTAATCATTATAAAATTCAAAGATTTACAGGCAGATTTAATATCGCGTATTTACGAAATTGTGAAACGAACACTTTAAGAAAATCATTTCTTAATTTATAGCCTCCCAATAGTTACATTACCACGTCTAATTACACCAACTTCTAAAAGACGTGCGTATTAAAATTAACATGTATATGGATATATCTATTTACATATATAACATTTGGGACTTAACATTCGATAATGTTCTATCCTTGTAAGTTTGCGTATCCTTGTGTATGTGATGAAATTAAATCCGTAACACAGTATCAAATACCCGGAAGGTCGGTAAAATTCGGTTAGAATTCAATTAAAAGTTGATAGCAGTGGGTTAAAAAAGCCACAACCACCAAATTCTATTTCCAATAATTGAGTGGAACGTGTAAAAGTAAACCTTTATTAATAAAATCATCCATACTATGAAATTTTAAGATATCGCAAGTAACGATATTTATTTTATTTTAACTACATACTTTGATAATGTCATATTCAATTGTAGTAATATTATTAAGACAGGGTGAACATTGTATTTAATATATAAAATTCTCGTGTCACAGTTTTCGTTGCCATACTCCTCCGAAACGGCTTGACCGATTTTGATGAAATTTTTTGTGCTTATCCGATATCTATGAGAATCGGCCATCACATCTATTTTTCATAACCCTAAATTATAAGAGTAAGGCAGAACAGCGTTTGCCGGGTGCAGCTAGTTACATTATACTAGTATGTATATTATTAAATCAAGAATTTTGTTACATTTAAATAATGTTGTTTACGTACACTACGTACATGTAATTGGTGCAACAAATATAACAAAATTGGCGCTTCTAAACAAAATATTTTATACTAGCGGTGCGCCGCAGTTATATAATGTCAGCACATATATCATAGCACTCAGTATAAACGCACATATCCTACGGTAAAAGAATTTTTAAATCAGTTTAGTAGTTCCTAAAATAAGCGTGTACAAACAACTAAATAAACTATCAATAACTTACTATCAAATATTTTTAGTATAAATGTATAGATATTAAACATATATTACAGATTTTTATTACAGAAATAAGAAAGTTTAACATATAAATACTTAAAAACTCTGCAACAATGCATATCCATAATCATTTTTTCTTTTACAGTCACAGTGAAGTCAATTGCTTACTAAAAATAAAATGACTGCCAATGTGGGAAATCAAATTTATAAGCATTAAAATAGTGAAAAAGATACCAATGATATATTTCAAATTAGATCTTAAATTTCAACTCAAATACGTACGTAAATCCCATTCGAACAAAACCTAACCTAGACAATAGTTTACTAATTTATGGTTCAATTTCTGAGATACAATGGATGAGCCCCATCTGATATCTTAGCAATGATTTACATCTCTATTGTGCTTGTTGCCTAGAAGTAGCTTCTGCAATATTCTATCGTATCTACAAGGATTAAGGATTTTATCGGGATAAAAATCACCCAATTCAGCTCATGCCCTGTTTGTATACTGAATTTAATCGAAATCGTTCGGTAAATTCATCGTGATTGGCGGACAAACATCCAAACAAACTTTCACATTTATAATACTAGTGTGATAAGTTTAATTACTAACGAGTACTTGTTTCATTCAGTCAATTCACGTTGAAAATTATAAAACCGTAATACATAATGGCCTTGTACACGCTAGTGTCATGTCAGCAAAATATTCCCGGAGGAGCTTTGCAAACGAGTAATTACTTGTTATCGAAAAAACAGAAGCCTTGACAGTGCGAACATATGTGAACTTGATATTTGCATTTTAAGCCAAATAATAGAAAAAAATGGTATTTTTTGTACAAAAAGCGTCGTATTATTCACTTAATTATAACATAAGCAGTGGCTCATCAGTCACCTATAAAATACTAATTGGATTCCTCTTCAAACACTTCACCTCGAAACTTAAATACATCGAGCCTTTAATGCTACGTAGCGTTAAACACAGCCAAATTTATGTACAAATTATCTAGTATAGTTTACTTCCATCCACATATTATACAAGATTATTATATAGCTTTGCTTGCTGTGCCATAAAAGAAAAAAAATACTTACTTACTTGGCTGGAATAATAGTAGGAGGAGAATCAGTATTTTAGGAATAAAAAGGGAGGGAAAAGATTATTATTACGAATTTCCAATATTTTTTTTTAAATAAACAATGTCTAGTTTTAAATTAATGGAAACAAAACAAAACCTCAAGATTTTTCCCGTATTATAAAATCGCATTTTCACAACAAAATGTTGGTGCGTAAGAATATTTAAAGGAAGGAACGGTAATTAACCAGAGATTACAATTGTTTTTCTTTGTATTATCCGGTTATTTTCTCTCATTTTTGTAATTAATATCGACAGCCTCAATATTCCATTAATCTTTTATGCTTTAACGAATATTCTATGGGATTATTAGTTTCTGATGTAATTAAACTAAAGAGTGTATTATGAGTTTCATGCATTTAATTTTAGCCCGTGACCATTCACCAACCAACACTCTGATATGTAGGTATATAAATAAAATTCAATTACTGGATGTGTAGCTACGCGTAATAGTCGGTAATGGCTCTACGAATTCGGCAATATTCATTTTTTGTGAAAAGTGGTTAGAACACAATGAAGATTTACACTGAGCGAATCAACATAGAGCAAGTGAAGCCGGGGCGGACCGTTAGTTTAAACCTACATAGTCATAGAATATACAACATCATAACATACCGAGGGATCAGGAACATGCTCCAACCAATTTCCTGACGCCGCTCTGTTGCTTACCATTATTTTATATAATATATTATTTTCAAATCTAGTCCTCAAGCTAGCATCCCCATAAAACTCGGACAAACGGGCTAAACTCTTAAATAGCATGATAACATCAAGTTAATAACGAAATACGCGAGTACGTCGATTAAAAATAGACTTAGCATTATTTACAGTTAACTTTGAGCGGGACAACAATTTGCTTACGTATTTCATTGTTATAAAACAAACGTACAAAAGAAGTCGGAAATAGAAGTTACTTGGTATAAAATTTTAAGGAAAAAAATAAAAGATCGTTAACAAATTGTATAACATGGTTACGACCATACAATACATCTCCAATTAAAAATTACATGTTTATGTCACAATAGTTAACATATTCAGTCATTTATAAAGTAGGTGCTATGTTTCCGCTAGTGGCTTTAACCGCACGTTCAACGGATAATCCATCGGAAAGCGATGTCTCACCATGCTTAAAAGTACCTTATATATTATGCTATACAAAATGGCTCCGCTGCGCCATGAAAGAAAAACTAATAGCAATTAATCAAGGTTTATTCTTTAAACAGTTCATCAATTTGATAATAGGTACAAGTTTATGTAAGTCAATAATTCTTCATGTGACCAATGTAAAGGGAACACCGAACAAACTGCGACGTATTTTCAATATCGTCTCGAAAGTAATTAATCTTGTGGTAATAAAGAAAAATTCTCTTAGAAAAGAATTCTAGACATTCACGACAAAGCAATATTTTTATATTAAAAATATCTCGGTTACACCACGTTTATAAAGCATTCTTTCGGAATGTCTTTTAAACCTCTTAACACTGGACGCTAGATAAGAATCTAATTTAAGATACATTCAATAAACGTTTCTAAGGTCATATTATATTCTATGAAATGCCATCAACGTTTGTTCGCATAATGATTTCCTGGAAAATACGTTTGCCGTCCTGCTGGAAATGTAATTTTAAAACTGAAAAAAGAAGTACTGGCTGCTAAATCTTCGCTTACTAGTACATTTATAAAGTATTACATTATCTTTGCCTTGGGTATATTTTTTGCTTCATACTTTGCGTGTTCGTTGATGACATAAAGAACAAATATACATATTAATCAAAATCTATCCCATTATTAATAAAAATTAAAATTACTAACGCGCAGGTACGAGTACTTTAAATATATGATGCGGGGTTGTGACCCGTTTGATTTTTTTTATTCCAAAATGTAATGTGAATTCAGATAAAGGATCCATTTGCCATAAATAAAATACGCCAGAATTCACAACCATAGTATAAACTTCGATTAAATTCTATCCATATATCTACTTCAAAGATATTTTTACGAAATGTTTACTAATTAATACTTTAGGGTAAATCTATAAATATGCATATATTTTAAACAGATTTTAGAAGAATTAGTTATCAAACAACAACTTACACACTACTAATCGAATCTTTAGATATCACATTCACATTCGGATTGCATTAGACATTTTCAAATATTTTTACCAGCTAGAGTGCACGAATGTTTGCACGCATATACGAGTTACAGTTTAAATATTATAAAATACTAGCGAATTTAAATATTATAAAATACTCGGCTTCACTCGTGGTATATATTTGTAGCACTCAAGGATCATGTACACAACGTTCAATTGAAATGTAAAAATTTCAACGTATAATCGATCCAACAGTTCCTGAGATTAGCGTTCAAACAAAAGAAAACTCTTCAGCTTTATATTATCAGTATTGATAATAACTAGACAAAAATTTTCCATTAACATTTACTTCTACGAAAATAAGGTTCACTAAAATTGGGTTATAGGTTTATTTATAGATTATTATTAGATTAGACTTATTTGAATTCGGCAAATATAATAACTTGGACTTATTGGCAAGTTAGTTTCGAAATATTACTAAAATTAACTTTTATACACGTACAGAATAATAATTCAAGTAAACAGTTTACACCTTGCTTCAAACTTAAAACTTTCTCAACAATCTGTTATATATAAAAAGGCGTTAAAGAGAAAGAAAAAGCAGAGGGACCATTTATGCGTATCACGTATGTATGAATGGGTTGATGGATGGAAGATGGCGCACGGGGTTGTGTAGGTTCTATAGGTGTAGATAACGCTACGAATGACTGAATGACGTCCCGTGGGCTTTATGTTATCTGTTGTTGTTTAATTTAAATGTGGTCTGCATTATTTTATAGTAATAACATACAAATTCATCTGTAATTCTATAACTGTTATTTTCATCCATCAGACATGTTTAATGCATTACAATGCAAAATATACAATAATAATCATTTCTAAGTGTAAAATGAAGTAATCAATTACAGTATATATAAAAAAATTGTACATAAAAAAGTCTGAAATAATCTTATTTATCACGGACGAAGACGCTGGCGTCAGCTAGTCAATCACCATACCAAGTACGCGATTATGCATAAAGATACACTCAAGAGGTAGGAACCTCTATAAACCCAAGTACCATTTGTATTTCGCCCAACAGCGTTGTTCTTTCACCTTTTTTTATATTTAATTAAAACCACTCCACTCAAAGCTCCGTCTGTAACAGTAACTCGTTCTAATTTCCCGCGTTTTACGCTTTTCACATCAATGTGAATGTTGAATTGAATTGTAAGCGATACTTAACAAAGCTTTGATTGCATAAAAATATTAAAATAACTAAGCTTACATTTTAAATTCGTTACAAATTATTATTTTTTTGTGCTAAGCTGAGTGGCGCAGGTTATTTGGCGAGACTGGGCGGAAAGCCATATTTATATATATATATATATATATATATATATATATATATATATATATATATATATATGGATATTATTTTATATTTAACGATTTAATTATGCAACTATTTTGTTTAAACAATAGTTTACTTTTAAAATTTACCGTAAATCATGTTTGAATCGTCAACCGACTTCAAAAAAAGGAAGGGGTTTTTAGTCTGGCCCCTCTGGCATATTTGACTGTGTGTTGCGATTAGGATGAATCTTTTTTATTTGAAAGCGGTGCCTCTCTTGCTGTCCAATTTAAATTTAGTCTAGTAATCTTTGATTAGTTAAAAATACTAGGTACCTAACTCACTTAGTAAAAACGAAAAGTTTGTCAAATCAGCATATTGCTTAAATCGTTTAACAAACAAACGTTATAATTTCATTCAGGCGTTAGCACATTAAACCTCAATTCCTGTATTAATTAACAATAGAGTGGATCAATCTATGGTTGCACGACGCGAACTCATCACGATATTATGTGAAACAATAGGATTGATCCACGCCGCAATCATAATATACACTAAATTTAAATTCATCTCATTATAATGTCCCGACAGTTGTGCTCTATGTTTAATGGAAATTATATATTTTTATAAACTGATTAAGAATAAAATGCTCATAAATCCCCTATTCATTTTTTCTATAAGATGAAGTCTTTAAAGTACCTCTAACCACCCACGTTTGCCACCCGCACGCGCTCTTATGTTTAGACCATGTTTTAATAGACACAATTTCCACATTAGCGGACCGGTATATACAGGCTGCAGACCGTAGAGTTTAAGAAAAATATCAATCGATTTTAACGAGCCGGTTGATGATGACTGATGATCATATTTTAACAGTATTTTTAAACCAGGTTTAAAATATAATCAAGTAAACACAGATAGAATGAAATGAATTTAAAAAAGAAATCCTTTTCGTAATATTGCAGAGACTCAAAATGCTTGACAAACAAGCTGATATCGAATTCGGTTCAATGCTTTTCTTTTTCAAAGTTTAATGTAACCAAAATAAGGCACAAATAAAAATAACATTTATATAGCAATTATAATTTGAGTGTTTCTTTGAATTAACTTTCTTTGAATTAAGATAAATTGAATTAAATCTTTTGAATGTTTTCTGTGGTCGTCGGTTTACACGTGGCGTTTTCATACCTGCTCTCTCGTGGACAACAAGCGGCATGGATGATTATTTGTAACGATGTTATAAGATAAAAGTAATATTTTGCAATAACGAGCTCTCAAGATTAGACGGAATGGTGGTGGATTAATTATACAGTGTATTAGATAGTTCTTGTTTTTATTTCTTAAAATCTAAAAGTTTTCCAAACGAAGTTGGTACTAGTAACTGCTTTGATTGATTTGTTCTTAATTAAAATACTTGTAGAAATATTTAAGTACAAATAATAATATTTTCGCTGCCAGTCGTATCGTCCTTTTGGAAACAGGCGTGATTTAAACAATAAGTAGGGCAAACTTAAACTTAAATTAACATATAATTCAGACAACATCGACACTTAATGGTAAGATATTGATTTATTACTACTTGAACAGCCGATCTTAATTTATTAACGGTGTAACTAACACGACTCACTTAAATTATATATCTATACTTATATTTTAGAGGTAAATTGACGTAGTATCTGAATCTAATGAACTAAATTTGAAAAATATTAATAGTAACGTTATCTGTGACTGTTATAAAATATATATTTTCAAACGACGTCTCAAAAACGCAGGAAGTCATTAATTATTTTTTTTTACTACTCTATAACTGTTATTCTTCTTACTGGCGGTCACAGATGCCTCCATAAAACATAGTTTTTCATACATTACTCTTGTATCAGGTATTGGACGGTGCATAATGACGTTCCTGAGAATAGTGCGTTCGAACTGTCGTTGAAAGTGTCAGCTTCATATTGTCATTAGAAATTAATTATCTTTATGAACAACTCTTTATACAAATTATACACACTTCATTAATAAAAACAGAATAGAAAATTCTTGTCGTTTTAAAAGAAATATCCTTTAAACACGGCAAATTTACTCAGTGTATCACGAACTAGTTCGCCCATAACTTATCAGTTATTCAGTTTCCATCGAGAGTTTCATGAAAATTTTCGTCGGGAAAAAGTGATCCCATTTCTAGAAAGCGCTGGAAACGTCGAAGCTAAAAAGCAACAAAGCGTAGTGACCGGAGTGCTTTAACATTCACGATGTGACGTGAGGGTACGTAACTACGCTTTGAAACTGTTTTTTTTTATAATTTATTGTTCCTACAGGCGGTATAACTACGAAACATTTTAACTAATTTATTTATTAACAGGTTTTAAGAATCTTGAGTATCTTGAGTAGAATCTTTTATGTATTAACAGGTTTTATGAATCTTGAGTATTGAAAGAACGAAAATGTGTACTGCCAATTTTTTTCAACAATATGTGTACTATAGTGATGTGTGTTTAATGTAATTGAGACATCTATCGATGATACAAAATATAACACTCCATTGGCGATGGTTAAAATGCAATCATCTCCTAAACATATTTATAATTAGATTTACGCCGGTCTGTTCAGAGATTCCCTACTCGCCTGGGGCTGCAGTGTTTACTATTTTCACCCTAAATGGTCGCCCTATAAATACACGCTTTAAGATATTTTGATATTATTCACATTTTTATAATACCCCTTAGAAGCTAAAGCAGCATACAAAATTTGACTATCAGTCTTTGATATTCTTTAGCTAAAGGCTACTTCGAGTTATTAAGAAGTTTCTCGGAAAATGTTCACCAAGTTCATACTGTAACTGATTGTTTATCTAGAAGTTTCCCCCCGTTTTACCCTTCCCTTTTAATTAATCAGATCAAATGAAAGCGTACATCACAGAGCACTTCATCTTACAACTCATTCGATTTCTCTTTCGGATCGTTAATATATAATGCCCTTGAGCATATCTAGACTGGGATAATTAATTGACATCTAACAAGTGGAGTAATGGAAGCACGGTTCTCGACTTTGTATGTGTGTGTAGTGGGTTGTAAGAGCCCTCGAAATTAGAATTTCTTCAGTATATTAATTAAGACACAGTGGGTCATCTTCCCATACATATTCTTGAATTTTTTGTTTATGTATCACTAAGTATTGGAGACTGTAACATTTTGAATATCGTATGAGCTATTGTATATTTGTATCTGTTAATAAACATATTACATTAGCTTGTTATTAGTTATCTCATAAAATTGTCCCGTCTTGTCATGTTGAGTAGCGAGGGAAATAACTAATAACATACTTAGTTGCAAGAATACGGAAACGAAATAGGTAATTTTGTTTCATAGTTATTTAGAATTATTGTTATAACGAAACATATTTTGTTTAATAATCTTTCATTATTCTTTAGATATGAAAATACAGATGTATTCCTCCTTTTATTTTAGCATCTGACATAGATAAATTCCAATAATAGTCAGAGAACATGGAGTGAGATCGAAAGCGGTGTTTTTATTTGTTTACAGTCTCGGCGCGAAATAGTCATAAAAATCCAAACGTATGAAAATCAAAGTGTAAAATGAATGGAAATTCCAGTTCAAATAAAGGCGTAACTCGGGTGGCCACGAGCAATCAATCGATTTTAAAGCCTTTTCACACGAACATTTTGCAATTCGTGTTAAGCATATGGATGTTTTTGACGTATTTAATTGATTTTTGAACAGCTCCTAGATTCACAATTAAGTTAGAGTATATTTATTTTACTACAAGCATTACAGATGTCATACAAGTCTTTTGAATTACAAATCGGGAAAGCGTTTTGTATTTTCTTACCTGAATAAGATACAGGGGTCAAACCATACACTAAAATCTCTTACAAAATTCATCTACAGCTAGGTCTACAAAACATTGTTCTTTGTGTCAAAATGCTATATCCACAATGTTATACTTTTGTAGAGCATTATACTTTTTATTAAGTGAAATTCCTCGCTTACAGTTCATTTCCTAAATTAAACACCTGTCATTTTATTTCTACTTATTTTACTCATGGGGCAAATTTAAAGATTAATTAAACATATATTACAATTACTCACATAAATTTCACCACGAAATACTGGTAAAAAAGTAGTTAAAAGATATTACCAGCACTAGTTAAAAGCCTGGGAGATCTTGATTAAAAATGAATTACTAAAACCTGCCATGAAACTGTTTCGCACCTGCAGGCTGCAACATTCCAGCAATGAAATTAGGGATGTCATCTTGTAATAAAGGACGCATAAAATATTCATTGTAAATGATTCCACCTGCGGCTTTTTGATTTGTAATAATAATTGTATTGGAGATTTGTATTATAAAAATGGTCTTTCATTAATAAGGAGTACATATTGTTAGGGGACGAAAAATAAACTAAATCAGCATACATATTACATAAACTCGAAAAACATTTACATTATTCGGACGCAGTCTTATAAAGGCTTTACAAAATAATGGTCCAGTGTATTAAGATAAAACCCAATGTTGAGTTTACACCTTTATCTACATTGCAAAAATAAATGGAATGGAAAGGAATCAAACGCAATGAGGTTCAAATTATTTGTTTCTAGATATAATTTCGATTGCCCTTCCCTTGGTGATACCCTTTATACAACCTTAACCCTTACGTAATCTAAGTTACTTAATAATTTTCGGTAATAGTTGAACGTCGAATCTCGAAGGCAATGAGTAAAAAATTGTGCACATCACGACCCTGTAGCGAAAAATAATTTTCAAAACTCGTCACCCCTAACTGCCCCAAAGCATTTTACGCTCGGACCCGATAAAAAAATAGCTCTTTTAAAACCGTTGATTGATGGCAGCTTGTACGACCTGAATACACGTGTCAACTTTTAGTTTTTCGGTATTTGAATCTTTGCACGTTCTCGATCTTTATAGAAACATTTCGAAAAAGTATCGTAAGTACTAGATATATATAGATTTGTTGGATTGGAAACAATATATTCAAGATGATTGAATACCAATACTCAATGTTACATGCCAGTATATACTGGCACATTACATAATGTAATGATGAAAAATTCAAGATTTACGATAAATAAACAATAAATGTAACGATTTATGTATGGAGGCGCTCATTATCTCGGCGTATAATAAACCACACATATCTAAACGTTTAAATGGGACTGCTTTATGCCTGCTATACAAAAGACACAGCTGTGTTCGCCTCAATTTGTCGCTGTTCAAGCTACAAACAATAGCTCCCATTCCCATTTCAAAATGCACAAATGGACTAATGGCTTGACTTGCAGTTTTATGTGCAGTTTATGAGATTGTATGCCAAATATTTCAAGCAAGCAAGCGACTATATGTATAGTATATATATATTTTCTCTTTGTATACAGGTTTATTTTTTGAGAAATAAATATGGAATCAGATATGGTCCTGTTTCAAATTTATCGTATAAGAGGTTAAATCTTAGAGGGTTTAAATACACTTTTAAAACTGTATATAAATTATTGAACAATACTTTAAAAGAGGTTACATTGTGTTCAGCACTATATTTAGCAATTTTTTTATAACCTCATATATAGTATAGTCCAGAGATTGAATCTTATTTTGAATTATTCGCCAAAGAACCCAAAATACTGCTAGTATTGATCAACGACCCACAGAGTAGTTTAATGCTGTTAACATGCGGGTCATCAAATGTAATTACGGCCGCCCCTTCGCAATACAGAATCATTTGTGATCTGTGGTGTCAACTCTTGGTCGACATGTAAAGGAAATTTTCGAATAATTACGATTCATGTTATCCGCCATTTTCAGTGTATGCGATGCTTTTTATTTTTGTTTAATATAAGTATGCGTTGGATTGAAATGCAATTTGTAAATAATGATTGTTTCATTTATCTATTGTTCATTGTAACAAAAGATATTCTACTTTATTATTAGATAATGTTTCAGACAGCAATTATATTACGCTTTCTAGTTAATTGAGACTTGAATGATTAATATAATTATAAATCGTTCGATCCCTATTTACTCTAATTAACATTAGTGGACCTTTACAGGCTGCCCTTGTCGGAAAGTACCTACCTAACCTACGAGATTCAATAATTGATGTTTATTTATTTATTCACAAATTTAATTCTTACATTGCTATCATAATCATCCACTAATTGAGTCCAATAGTATACAATTCCACTATCCATTTCAGCAGTTCAGGTGTAATTGGTATCCATTCTGTCCTGTAACACACAGATTGATGGGCACAAAGCAAGTCTATAATGTTAGATGTGCTTGACTTGGCTAATTGTGCTTTCGTGTGTCCCACGTGCCGGCTGCAGTGCTTTCACAATGGAGACATTACGAGGATGCATTACGCTGTTAATTTGGTCTTAGTTACTAGACACCTGGAGTTTAATACCTGCAAGTGGTTGTAGCTGTTAGGATTTAAGTTGTATTCCATTACGGCATAAATGAAAATGATGATTGTGAAAATTTATATATAAAACAAAGTTAGTTACATATTTAAGCTCAAGATCGGTTACCGATAACGAAATTGGTATAGAGATGGTTTGAGACCTAAAGAATGACATAGGATAGTTTTTATCTTGAAATCCCACCGGAACGGGAATCATGCGTGGAAACCCTGAAAAACCCTATGTCTATTTTTTTTAATTTTCTTTCTACTTCGCGAGCAGTTCAGATTAAAGCACATTTTACTCGTCATCCGGTATAAAATGCACGTAAAGCCGAATTTAAGAGCACTAGCGACTAGATTACCTTACAAATTAGGTACCATATCGTTCCCAAAAACTTCCAAAGATTCAAATACTAGCTTAACGAACGACACGAGAATTTCATATATATAGAATTGTGAAATATCATCGTTTAAAAATATATTATAAGGCAAGTAATTCGTATTCGTTCAAAGCAAGGAGTTAGATTTATCGTATAATAAAATCACGTTGATATTCGTTGACAGTCGTACATGTGGAGTAGGCACTTCCATATCTCGCCAGCTATGCTTAAGTGCCTTTAATATTCCAATAAAGATACGACCAGAATATTAAAGGCTTTATTGACACACAACAGATATTTCTACGTAATAATGTGTATAGGTTTACACTCTCATCGTAGGAGACAAGCCCGCTAGGCTCTTATATAATGATGCAAAGAATAAACCGTTCGACATACGTAAAACCCACACCCACGCAGCAGCTAATTGGCAACGTAACTAAACCAAAACTAATGAACCGAAAAGCAAACCCAATATTCCGCTAATCTGATAGAAAACGTCTATATACGGACCATATACGAAATGATAAAAACTTATCTAATAGGCTTAGTATTTCCTTGAATAAAAGGATTTGTTTTTTGTGTCATGGTTGGCAAAGAATCTGGTGGATTGTCTGATGGCGTACTATCACCGTCTATGACTATTTGCATGGATTGCCGGCTTTAAAAGGTGTGAAATAAAAAAAGGATTGATGAGGGAAAACTAAAGGAGTTGAATGAGTGAATAAAGGGATACAGCCCTACGGCTCTTCCACTCAACGGACGAAACACATGCTATTTCACGTTAAATTAAACACAACAATTTCACGTCGGTGTTCTGTATAGGGGGTATAGAATCTTCCCCGGTGTGAGCTGGCCCTATTCGTGTCAAAGCGCGCTCGACACCCACAATATAATTTCTTATGTATGAAAAATATTTTCTACTTTATAATGGTTGACAGCGAGTCACGATCATTGATCATTTATAGCTAATATTATTTTATACAAACTATAAAAAGTTTGGCGTCTGAAGTAGAAAACTTCGCGTATTTTCCTAAAAAACTGCTTCTTGCTACTAAATAAAATCTATAGATTCGTTCCGTATTGGAGACGTGGAAATTTAATGAGATTTAATCTTTAACACTTCATCAGAGTGTGTTTATATTCATAGTTGATTTTGTATAAGAATAATGTTTTTACATTCAAGTTCCTTCGGTAAATAGCATACAAATTAATATGACGAAAAAACTTTAAACATGTTCGCATTTACTGTTCTAGTAAATGGGATGCTCATGCAATTTATAAGGAACGCCATAGCAATTTTATTGCGATAATCTTTATACTAGGGATAAATTCTTGATTATTATTCAATAAAAAATTATATTGGAATTCTCCAGAACATATAGCTTGCGTCTGGATATAGTTATTGATTTTTTTATGTCACATGGAGTAATATAATCTAGAGGGATGCGCGAGTGACCTACTACCCTACTACCAGTTTACTATTCAACTTCTTCAACATAGTCGGTAAACTATCGGATAATCATATATAACTGATCGGACATATTTTCAAGCCGGAACCAATTTCTGTTATTTTTTCGTACTCTGAAGGTCACTTACCTTAAATATTGTATTTATTAACTTATCAGCCCGGAAGGAACTGATCGTGAAATCTGTCGCTGGCTCGAGGCCCATCTCAAATTCAAACTCAAACAAACATCAAATCCAAATCTCAAATAAAAGCCGACTTATGTCTATTATTACTTATGTGCTATTTAATATATCGATAACCATTGCGTGTGATTTACACTGCACTTAACTTTAGCGGATTATAACATTTTATATGTATATTTCAAATATTTTGTACCGCACGATTTTGTCGATGTTGTCGATGAAAATTCCATGAAATTAAATGCAGTAAACCTGCGACGACGCTAGTAACTTCTGGTTCTGAATATAATAAATTGTATTTAGTTGTAAACTTCAATGCTTATATAAATCTTACTTCATACAAATATCCTTTGCTTTGGATGCAAATCCATTTTCATGAAAAACTTGTTTCAAATCCGATAACCTGAAAGCGTAAGGGTATGTATACTTACGCAATTATAACACCATAGTATATAATATCAGAAACTGTTCTTATATTATGTAATTTATCCACCGAGGGTGTAGACAACACTCAGTTTCGCCACAGTATATATATGGAACAGAATGGTAACTATATGATAACCAGCTGTTCGTTTTGAAATGGTGAAAGATTTTTTTAAATCTGTAGTTTTTAATTCAGTAGTTTTTATGTGAAAACATTACCAACAAATATATATAAATTCAATCTTTTTTCTTTATAGTGTTTGTTTAGATAAGTATAGATTACCAACGCACCATTGAAGTAACAGGGTTAATACTTTTTAAATATTTCATTATTTACTAGTTTTCCGCCCGCGGCTTCAACCGCGTCAAAAGAAAACCTACTAAGTTCCCGTTCCTGTAGGTTTTTCATAGTTCGACCACCAACTACGAAAAAAAAGTTCGAAAATTTTATGATGTATCGTATAAGTAAGTGTATAAGTGAGTTTCGTATAACCGTATACTACACAATATTCTTCCGACATCTAAAAAGATCATAGAAATTAACTGATACGCTCACTACTGACAGGACTGCGCCGAGTGCTCAAACCCTCGTCGACACGCATGTGTGTGAGTGAACCGTTTCGAACGTTTTGTTGGGAGTTTCCGTACTGCCCCATATTTATACTATGGTACTGCTCTGACCCACTTCTCGAAGCCCAACTCTCAATATCGAACATTGATTGCACATACTTAGATTAACAGTTGTTTTGTTTCAACCCATTTCAATTGAATACCTGTAGTTTGAAAATGTTTCGAAATACTAAACTGTTAAAAGTTAACAATTAATATGCTGCATAATTCAATAATTTGATACTCTTGTGTTTAATTTAACGTGAGAGTTGTTCACTCTGTAATTTAATTATATAGAAACCTTCGGTTAATTCATACTTGAATTATTTCACACGCATTACATTTTATAGACTTTCGCATTAATTGTTCCTTCTGATATTACATGGTGTTTATAAAAGGAAAGTCAACAAATAACAATTAAATTACTTTACCTTGCAAATCAAATTTCAAACCCTTCCAAACACACGCCACACGATCAAATAAATCATTTTCTATTTGTCTAATGCAAATATCACTACCTATCTTTCCATTTTACATTCCACTTTTTTAAATATGTACACAAAAATTTTACGTAAGGTACAAAGTCACAAGTAAATCACATCAGCTGTGAACATTGCGCCTAACATTTACAGGAACATAACATTTTGGAAATTGAGCTTTTACCTGAAATATCTCATTTCTAATATGATTTCTAATACGTCACATAACATAGTGCTCGGGGAAATGCTCTAGTGACTCGTGTACATCCATTAACCACCCTCAGATTATTATTACTATTAGTTTTAGCAGTCTTTGTTCATCGCATACGCCCTTTTATATTTTCTTTTGAAATATTCTTTCGGAGAGCTGTTTATTGTAGCGTGCTGCGTGATATACAAAACAGCTGAGTTTGCTGCTACTACAATCTGAATATTTGTGAAGCAAGACTTGCCAAGCTTAGAGAATTTAAATCGTCGTTTTGCGAATTTTCACAGAAATTCCTTTTAGAATATAAAAATGTATGATTATTGTGAGATTCACAAAAGCACTCATGGCTTGCGCCAACCTAAATCTCACAGAATGTCATCCAAATAGTTGGTTCGAATTTAAAGTTTTCTGTGTATACTTTTTTTTTAAACATACTACTTGTTCATGGAAGATCGACCTTCACCCATCTGATAACCAGATGAGAGCCATTTTAACACGTTTCTTTTAGCTTCACAACTTTAAACACACTTTAAAGGGACAGATTTAATTCAAACTTTGTACACTTATCAGGAAAAGGTTACTATACAATAATTTAATTGAGTTTATCATATTATTTTGACAAGAATCGTCAGGATTAAATAATTGCCTATAGATAGAGATAGAGCGCGCTTCCCTAGAAGGTGCCCGTTTATTCTTCTCTCGAAGACCTCCAGATTGTACTCGTCGGGGAACATAGACTCAGAAAGCGCGTTCCAGTACCTGGCGGTTCGAAATTAAGTAGAACCGCTTTGTCCAGATGTCTGAAATATCTACCATATGATGATGCCTGGAGTCTCTGCGCGTCGACGATGGATAGAAAAAAGCAGCGCACTCTCCAAAGTGTATCCGATAGAAGACCGACAGACTTGCCACTTTGTGCCGATGAGCGAGGCTCTGGAGTCTTTTGGCTACAAGATCCGTCCATGAGTCTCTTAGTACCCCTCTCTGTCTCGAGTACTTGGCGGAACCATCGAGGGAACAGTATTCCATGCACGATCGGACTTGCGCTCGATAATGATTGAGCAACAGTCCCGGGCTGAAATACTGTCTTAACTTTGCAAGAATACCAAAACTTCTTCGTTCGGCCATTTAGGCTTTTGATTCAATGAATGAACCAAAGTTCCTAATCTCAACTTGTCTGGGGAATACTTCTATTGGTACTAGGAGTACTTCCTATCATTAGAAAATACCAAGAAGCTCAAGATAGTCAGTTATCGGCACGGATACACTTTGTAAAGACGCAGCCAGATGGTATGAACTCTGATTAGCGGAGAATAGACACGCCAGGGTTAAAGAGATTTAACTTGACCAGATTGGCATCGTCCCAATCGGAGACTGTCTGTTAGGACAAGTTCATTCGATCGATCAAGAGTGAAAAGCAAACCTGGTATAAGAAACAAGTGAGATAAATAATTGATTCTAGCATAAAAGCGCATTTTTTGTTTTAGTTTTTTAAACTATATTTAGTATCATTAATATAAAATATTTGTAAGCTCGCCTAAGATTGCTTGCACGTCGAAAAGTGTTCATTGCTATTTTAACTGATCATTCTTATGATAACCAAACATTTTTAGTTCAAGTTATTTTGAAACATCGAAAATATTCATTTATTGTGAAAAAATTTTTCTGTTTTCTGTTCATATCTTAGTGACGTACATTTTAGTTTAGAACAATATTTTAAGGCATAAATAAGGACACAATTTATAAGTTGGTAATTTATGCAAATAAAATTATAGCAACTGCTATTACTGCAATTTCAATATTTGATCGAAACTACGCAGATGCTCGGTTTATTTACCGACACGTGGGAAGTGTTGACCAATTAATAATTTCGCTCTCTGATAATTTATTTACAGAATAAATATTATAGAGAATATTAAGCTACAGAGTGACTTGTTAAAAGCTCTCCGTTGTTGAGAGCTGACACATCTTAAATAATATATTATGTCTGATTGTATTATTATTTCTATTTCATTGTTATAATGCTATTATTGCAATAATGCTAATTGAGTAGATACTATATTTTAAAAGTTTAAACTATTTCACATAACTTATATCCAGTAAAATACTATAATATTACTGCTTAATTACTACATTAAATACATGGACTATAATTTAATCTAATATTTGTTATATTCCATACGAAACAAAGTCATAAACACTTTTTACCGACTTTCCAAAAATTGGTATCGTTTGCTTATTTATAATATTCTTTCAATTGTTATGACTCTTTTAGTGTAGAATAGAAAATTATTATGTTATGGTTTTAATTTAGACTCCGGTGGTACCTGTCTCCACGGGGATAAAACTTATGATGTATCTCCAACACTCTCACTCCAAATTGCTACTGAACTATCGTCAGAAAGGTCTTTTAAAAGTTAGCTTGAGCTTTTATTCATGACATTTCATTAAGATGTTATATGTAAAAATATTGGGGGAGAAAGTTAATTTTTTTTTTAGCTAAGTATTGAAATTCTTTATAAATGAAGAATTTTTGAAAGAATAGAAAAAAAATGATCACGAGGCAGGAATATACTAGCCTTTGGCTAATACATTCATTTTTCATTTAATGGCTAGGCTTTGCTACGGTTTGGCTAAAAGACGCGAAGATGAAAAAAATCTGTTCTTTAAAAAATTTACTAATTATCAAAATTATATTGCATTGCAGAACAAAATAACATTTTTTTTCAATTAGAAGTTCAATGGAAAACGAAAGATTACCGATAAAAACGTAATTCATAAACAGCGCTATACACTATTCCCAAATCAGCAACACATGGTGCAAAATGAAAAAAGTTCCATTCGCGATACAACAGATATGATAAAGTGCGTTCATTGTCAAGTGCGGGTTAAATCCAAATTGCAGCCCAACGTCGAGCGTCACGAGTCTCGCCTCAGCGCATACGAGTTGAGATACGCTTCCGTGTCCCAGACCATTGTATTCCCGATCGAGGTCTATATTTAGTCGGTTGTTAGGTGGAGGTAATGACTAGGAACGATGCATTATAGACCCAGAGTTTGATTACGTTAGTTGTATCAATTCGCATTGAAACGAATTTATCATTCGCATTATGAATATTTAGAAACTCACTATGACGTAGAAATAAACCTTTGTGAATGTGTACGAAATTGGATGCATGCAACTCATGATTCATCACGGTTTATATGAAACTAATTTACCAAAATATCCTAACCAAGTAAGCACGAGTCATGTGCATTATTATAAATGCATATAACGCACACTAGCTATCCCGAGCTCCATAATCGCATCTACACGCATATATCCGGTGGTCTGTTTAATCAGAAACAGCTGGCATTTCCCAGCATTGTAATAATTGTGAGATTACTACTATTTATTCAATTTCACGTCACGACGTCCGGGATTGCCTGTGGCGAGTGTCGGCTCTTCCCGTGTAAATAGATTCAGTTATAATTTAAATGAGCAATATGGAAATGGTTTAAGCAAAAGAGGACTGGATTTCTAACGTTTTTACCACAAATACCTTCAGGCTTGAATAGGTTTGTTGGGTACATTTGCGTTTTCTCTCTTTTCTGGTATTTTATACGGAAGCGACGACCATTTCCTTAATATAGGTATCGAGGGGCGTCAAACATGATGTCAAAATTTGGTGACCATTCCATTATTGTACATTATTTCTTATTGAACTGTATAGATTAGTTGGGAGTGGAGCGTCCACATTTGAAATATTTGTTTGCACGCTTAATTGATTTTAATGGTAAAATAAGTGCTGGCTCGTTTTGGCAAATGTAGGCATTACGCATTTTATACTATAGATACAGTTTCAGCAATGAAACAAACGAATTTTAGGCATCTCTTACTTAAACTAGACTTAAGACAGACGCAGATTCGGATAATATTCTGACAAATGCACCCTTCATGTGTTGAATCCTTCTAACGAGACGGTACAGCCATCCTCATCCAAACCTGTAATTAGGGCGGCCTAATTTCCAGTTCACAATGTTGCTAATAAATCCTTTACTGGCTGCTCGTTTACGATCCTATCCATTAAACGTCTCCTTAGCAATAATAAAACTTCCATTTATCCCAAGTTTACTGAGGTCCTTGATATCCTTAACGATCTTCCGATTTAAAAGCATCAGTATCCCATGATTAGAACTTTAAAATACGTTGTTGTAAGTTGATCCTTTTCTTTCCCAATGGACAAACACAATATTTAATGATATTGAACTCAATGAATTAACCTTTTGTTGATGTTTGAGCGTTGTTTGAAGCCTTTGCAAACAATTACAGTCTCTGAGAAAATATTGACCTGTAGCTTTCTTTATTTAACAATGGAATAAAAATAATTGAAGTTTATAGCATATTTTTCCTTTATCAATCGAAAATGTTTCTTTACTAATTATCGTTTCTGTCGAAGTGTGTTCAATAAAGTGTTATAAAAATATTTCAACGTATTCCGATAAGTAATAAAGGAATGCAGGAGCACCACCTAACACAATCATGTATAGAATTAAATTTTATTTTAACATTTTACATAACTTTAGATTAGTATATGTTCATAACATTTACAACCAGCAGCGTTTTTGTATACTGAAATATGGCTGAAATAAATCCAAATATTCTGCATCTTTATTTTCAAAGCTATTGTTAAGTATGAAACTATATAATCTCACATAGTTTCTATCGCATATAGGTACGAATTAAATAATAGCTAAATCGCTCAGCATTGGATTTGTCCTTGTTCCATTTGTGGCCATAATCGCCGCAGTCACACAATACAAGTCAATTTAACATTTAAATCGCTTCAACAGAGGCGCTGTCACCGGCAGGCGCATACAGTGCGAGCAAAGACGCAGTGGATCCGGAGTTGTATCGAGATGTAATCGTCTCCCCCTTCGAGCCTCACTACGTTCAGTATGACGATAGTCCAAGAATGTACTCTATTACGAGGGAGGATTTAATGAACTTTCCGCGGCCTATCACTCCTGAAGATCTGCTGGGCAAGGTAAGTGGAGGTTTTAAACGATCGTTTTAATCAATTATAGTAACCGTTCGGTGGTTTAAGGTTAGTACGCTCTTTAGAATGAAATTACATTTAATTTTTAGTATTATAGCATTGAAATGCTTTATAAATGAGAAATTTTGAAAGAATAGAAAAAATTTGATCCGAAGGCAGGATACGAACCTGCGTTTCTTGCCTAACCGTAGCGACGCCTAGCCTCTTGGCCACACGTGATCCGTGTGAGGATCACGGGTGGCCGAGAGGCGTATCCTGCCTCGGGATCAATTTCTTTCTATTCTTTCAAAATTTCTCATGAAATTACATGTTATATTTGCCTCACGAATACGTAGTGAACAATTTGATTCATATAAATTTTATAATGGCTATTCATGAGCAAATTTTGATAGTAAATATATGAGAAGTAAAGAAAGCAAGGAAGGTGTAGTATGTATGTCTTGATTTACATACGTTACCTCTAAGGAAGGTGGAATTTTTCCACCGATAAAGGAAGAGAATCCTCGCGATCCCGAGGCAAAATGTAGTTTGAGAAATTGTATACTTATTACAGTTGCTCGCGAATATAATATATCCAAATATACGTCTTATTTAGTTCATATATATCATAATTAATTGATAAAATTTGCAATGTTAAAATATTGCATATTTATGCTATTTCCAAAAGCAGGTATATATTTTTTTATTTTTTTATTATTCATATGTTGGTCGCAATATATCAGAATTGAAATGTGAAAGCATGTACACAACATATTGCTGTATTGCTATCGTTATCAACGCCACGAGTCGCCCGCCGCCCTATCGCAACAAGAAAATGTTTTATTCATTTTCGAACACTTTCCTGCGAGCATAATTACAGGGCTGGAGTGATTATATGACATGTTTTGAATCATAACGTGTCTATTGAACTCAATTTGTTTTTGACCGAATAATTTCTGGTTGAGAAGGTACGTAATGGGTGATTATGTTCCTTCTTAACCAGAAATTAATATTTAATTTAATAGTAAAAAAAAGCATATCATTTAGATCATCAGTTTTTAACACAAATAACCTATATTGTTCGAGGGGGGAACAATATAGGCTACTTGTGTTACAAAATGATGGGGATGAGGCTGGAACAAAAATGCAAAAATACGTGCTTAAAGAGACTTACTTTAGGCCAATGTACGCAAAGTGTTAAAAAGCTGTAGAATTTTAAATTTGTAAGCCAACACTTCAATTTAATATGTTAATTGCATACCTACTCGCAAATGAAAATTTGTATAATGACTTTGTAGAAATTTCAGGCATGTAACCGCAACTATACTATTTTCTGTTAGGTTCCACCACAAATGATTTCTGTTATAATTTGCATAATTACGAAAGCAATATATATTTTAATTGATGTTCCAAACAACTCGCAGATTGATAGGGTTATTTTTATTTTTGTAAATCGCTTACTTCATGGGCTGTAAAAGGTTCGTTTATCGCCTAATAACTTACATACAACAACCAGTTTTATTTATATAATTGGTTCTATAGTGTGTTCGATAACATCGCCTAATGATAATAATGAATTTAATGATGTTATTTCTTGATAAACAGGATGAAAAATGATTTCTGGATGCGGGATGTCATTGGAAATGTATTTTCTTTTTCATTTATATTTGATTTAGAGTTAATATTAAATTTATTTTTATAGGTTAGGTTTTGATTAATATAGTCGACAAGAAAGGGATGGAAAAAAATGTATATGAAAAATTTATATGTATTTTTTAATATTTATTGATTCTATGAATTTATTTTTGAGTGGATACGATTATAACGAGTAGCAACTCAATTAGAGATTGATAAAGGTCTTTCCCTTATGGGGTAACGATACGAGGAATAAGCTTGTAGGGTACCTACAAGCAATTTCTAGTTCTAAAATACAATAAATAATTAGGAATCAATAGCAACAAGACATACTGTTTCATTTTTATATACCTCTTGTATTTAGTATAATTAAATTCTTCCGTTAAATATAAACAAAAAAAATCGATAACGTCCTAACAATTAAAGTAATAAATCATGCGTCGTTGCAATAATTTTGTAAAACATTAAACAGTAGCCACTTGAGCTGACGCTGACTCATTTCGATGTTTTGTAGAAAAGTTTTATTTAAAGCCAGTTGTACTTCGACAGTTCCCAGTATGTTTGTGTTTCGTTTAATTCCCGCGTCTATTGGCTCTCCAAACAGGCACTAACTTCTAACTAACAGTTTGAAACCGACAAGTTAGTTAGATACTTGAAACTTGTTCGGTCCGAGATTGTGCTTAGTAAATAATGTTAATAACATATTTGCAGGAAATATAAATAAAACGAACGCGGGCCATTTCGAAATTCGGCCAACACGCTCCGCTGTGAGGAGTCTAGACGCGATTGTTTTTCACATTCAGTTTTGTATTTATGAAGGATTACTTTTGCATGATGAATGAACGAGAATTAATGGAACGTGGATACCCATTAGAAACATTTTAGTAAAAATGTACAGAACTCGAATGTATAGGTACTCCCGTTAATAGTGCCTCAGCCAGGATGGTTATGCAACTATCAGCTTGGACTTTAATGTCTATAATGTGGAAGATTAATGTATTTTGTACAAGAAGTTACAATGAAGATTTTTTTTTTATTATAGATACCAAGAAATAATGTTTGAGCCCGTTATTCATTCAAAATGTCCTATTTTTCATAACTAGGATGGACAGTATATTTCAGTTGGCTTCTTAAAACACTGAGTATATATTTTTGTTGCAATCAGTAATCATAAAAATCGTTTCACCCAGCAAAATGTTATTACCGGTAACGTCATAGAAGTCATCTAAACAAATAAAAGCGAGCACTCGAAACAAAATGTTGAAAAGTCAAACATTTCTGTCGGTGTACTCTTACAGAGAAATAAATTACAAAGTGCGCTCTCGTTTTATTAGTGAATAGCTCGCAGTCTAGATGCAAGTTTTATTAAACTTCCATCTAATTCGAATATATGCAAGTGCAGGAATCCCGGCGCGCTCGCGCTTCTTTCTTGTAACTGAATAATACAATATATTACAATGTTGAAATTCTCGGAGGATGCACAAAGCGCCTCGTTTCGTCTTTTCGGAATATGGTAACAGCGTGCATGCCTTTTACTGAGATTACTTTCTCTATATATTATTCAAATTATAATGTATTTCCTGAAATATTATTGTGCACAGTGCACAATGCGAGCGCTCGTATCGGTTTAAATTCTATTATGATGTCTGAGAAATAGCATTAGTGTTGTTGTGCCTTTTATGTAATGTGAAATGTTGCCCTGCATATAGATTTTTAGATTTCTTCATTTTTCTTATCGAAGAATATATTTTATATTAACAGTACTAAAACAAAGTCTATAAAATTGTATCATTGATAATGTTACTCTTGAACTACACGAGTTGCATAGAAATTATCTTAAAGAGTTCTTATACGGATGAACGTGTAAAATATTCAAATGAAGATAGTTTCTTCAGAATTTTCTCGTCCAGTTAATCGAGGCATAACACGCCCCACGTTTGTTTTGCGTAGCGTTCTAAGTAAGTTCTGACCTACATACCGATCGGCGAACATGGATACAAGCAATATAAAAATACACGTGTCTTCCAGTAGATTTAGGACGCTTAGACCTCCTTAGCGAGTTAATGATAACATCGCCAAGTTCAAGTTGATATGAAACTAAAGTTTGAAGCTAAACTAAACATATTTATCTACACTTTGAAAATAATTCACGATAACAGGTATATCAACAGATTACTTATTTTCAGAGAATATGTGAAAATACCAAGAAAAACACATTCTTTTAAAATAGATGTATCATTTCGTATCGTATGTCACCGCATTCCTTACGAATGTAGGGCACGCGTATCATGCATTCCCATTGGAAAAACTGATCCCTGTAATATATTTTTACATTTTTTTTATATATGGTATTCATGTGATAAGAAGATATAGACAACATATTGTCTTTTTATCACTAATATACATATTATTACAAATATATAATGTCGGGCGTTCTTTTTTTGTTGTTTTTTTTTACAATTCTTTTCGGTCCCATTCTCGGTGGCGTGTTTGAAATCGTCCATCCATTACTGTGAACACAATCTAAAATGAGATACCCGCTGATATGAATCAAGTTATATTGCCAATTTTATTTCTGCTCTTCAGGTTGCTGAAATGCGATTCACTGGAGTACAATATGTACAGGAGTTATCGCTATCACAATGCATTTGTGGTTGAGCGAGTCTGTCGGAACATCTGTGTATATTGTTGTATTTATATAAAAAGTTGGTATTTTGAGAGATAGTGTGACTTTATCTCTTGATTTTTAAAGTACATCCGTTCTGTGGCCAGTTTTAGATTGTCACCAGAGATATTTCTAAGTGGGTGAAATATGTGGACAAGAAATCCTATAATATTTAAAATAATGAAACATAACCATGCCTACATCGCTCGCATGATAATCCCTTGTTCATAAAATAAATAAAACTGCATATTTACATGAATATTTCAAAGCACCCGGAGGCACGTACAGCATTGAATGGCAAACACAGACTAACGTGACATTTAGAAGAATTGCGTCCAATCAAAGTGTAGAGCTATGCAAATATTGCGTTTCTATTTATTCCTCCCCTGATCTAATTCTGTGACAACTGCAATATATATTGAGATTACTCGTGATCCGGGTCAAGCGTGAATATCGGACCTACTGCAAACAGTTAGCATGATTGCCTATTAGATTAATAACTGACAATTATCTGGCGTCATATTGCATCTCGGGTAACTAAACTATGGTAACAAGGTTTATTATAAACTTGAACTATTAAAATAATAGCGGAAGGATCCGTTTCATTGCTTATATTTTACTGCTTTGGTTAAAGAATATTTCGTTGGGAATGAGATGTTTCATTGGCGATAAAAGTAGTCTATTCTTTCTTCAAACTATCGCATATTAAATTGATCCATTGCGACGTGAAAGAAGAACAAACAAACAATCACACTTTCGCATTTATAATATTTAAAATTAAAATTATTTTAATTAATAGTTAAAATCTTTGGTTTTAATCGAGGAAGTTAAGTAAAGTACACTTATAATAGAAAATGGTCAAAATAAAAACTTCAGTATAGTAATAAACATAATGAGATATCATTAGTATAATTGCTATGACATATCTGACTATTTTCGGTTATCATATATTGATTTCTTAAAGAATAATTCTTCGTTAATGAATAATTGAAAAAAAAACTCACTATGCTCTAATATGATATAGCCACTAGTATAATTATGTTTAAACAAATCAACACTTAACAGAAATTGGGAAATAGAAATTAAACATAGATTCAAAATCTTCTTGTTTACCAGCGATCAATTCCAGACAAGCTTAGATTATAACGGAATAGACAAAAATATTATCTTCAAGCAAATCTACTGTTATTTTTCTGATGAAACAGTTGCGGCTAGACATGCTATGGCCTCCGACAGTTGCCTGACATTTTATAAGCCGGCAGAACAATGACTTTTTCGGATTAATGTTTTAATATCTTTTTTCACTGCTGTTCGTTTGGTATTCACTAGGATTAATCATTTTTAATGGCTTTGTTTAATTTCAGCTTAGGCAGAAAATACAGTTATTTTGTAAGTAAAAGGATATCCAATGTACTATATATAACTACTTATTAAAATAAGTTTTTATCTACTTTCTATCTGAGGTGAATTCATGACCTTTAATTTTTAATTTGCAAAAATTAATATTGAATATTTTTTCATGAAAATGAATATAAACAAAAACAACGTTTTAATTATCGTATCAAACTTGCAAGCCTTTGTAAAGGCAAAATTGCAAGCAAAAAGGTTAACCTGCGTGTTATCGCAAACGACCCAGCTTTGTAATTTTCCTTGCAAAAGGTTACACAGCGAAAAATTTTATTATATTTTTTCGCCTATCACTTCCTCGACGCGTATTTCTATAAAATGTTTAAATAATATTTAACCTTTACTATTGAAACTCTTCATTATAAATACTGGAAAATATTACATGAAACTTATAAATCACTTAACGTTTATAGGGTGAAACTGCGACTCATCCCGATCTCATTACAGAGTTATATCCAAGTGTATATAAAGCCTCAAAGAAAATTAATAAAGACGTAGCAGCGCTTCGAGTCTTGTGCAGCAAAGCAAACACGCATGAGTGATATTAAGATATACTTACTCGCGTGCGAACTTCGGAAACATTGCTTTAATTAAATTACACGATCACAATAATTAATAAATGAAAAGATACACTCACAAGGAGACACGAGATATCGTAGACTCGTAGCTGCGACTTAATGGATATGGGAAATGGGAGTGTAGCAGCTTTATGTAGGCATTTTTCATGCAAAACAAACAAATGTTAGGTGACGGCAGCCAGCCAGACATTGACATCAAAGTGTTTCGAAAATACCAGTCCTTTGTGTATTCGACATGATCAATGAGACTTTGATGGATAATCTTACCACTCTGCTGGGTATTATATTTTACAAAGAGGATTGTTTGGTTTTAAAATATCGTGTGGATATTAGTATAAATCGCTTGAATAATGTATACAAATATGTTGATATAATATAAATTAAAATGAAAACAACAAGTTTAGTAAATATAACATATACATAAAGACAATTGTACTTCACTTCCTTCAATCTATACGGAAGGATTCCATCCTTTTATCATTGGAATTGCTACGTGCCCTTGTTTTAATACGTCCTTAAGAATTACAGTACCTTCCTTTATATGAACTAAAGACTGCCTATTGAATGTAAGAGATTTATCTCCGATGGAAAGGGTGAAGGAAATGTAATATGCTTAAAGCAAAAATGCTTGCAATAGACCATCTCATGCGAGAGACTCATCATTCGATCGATTTTTATTTTCCATGTTGAACCGAACCACCAGTTCGGTTACTGGTGATTCACCTGATAGTAGCTTTTTGGCGTCTTTACTATGATATTTTTGGAATACGTTTGCCAGAAATTTAATAGTAATTTATTCATTATTGAAGATGAATAAAATATACCCTATTTAAATATATAATGAATTGTGAATGTAATATTTCATTGTCTTTTAATAAAAATAAATATTACCTGTATTTCACATTTTTTTGGTTTCTTCTTGGCAAATATTGAAGGTTTTAATCACGAAAATTAATTTCGTTTAGGGCCGCTTCCATTTAACGTACCTTTAGGTGAAATAATATTTACAATAAACCTAGTTTCACAGTTTTCAACAAGTTTATTTCCTCCGTAATATCACAATGTTAAAAGGTTTTTGTCAATAGATTTTACGTCATCAATAAAATTCTTTTCCTTTTTTTAACTTCGCGATGTTTAAAGGGTTTTTTTCGCGCGTTATGTTGAAATTGAAACGAAAAATACCGAAATAATATTATTATTTGAAAATATATAAGTAGATGTATATTTACAAACGAAAATTTAGTAATATTGGATATATTATGTAAATAATAAACAACATTATAATATACAGTTATTTATTATTTGTAAGTATATATTTTAAAAACACATATATTCTGATACTTAAATAAAATATAAACTAAAACCGAGCCTAGTATTCGCCTACGCCAATTAAAGATCAAGCTCCGGTCAAACGGAATTAGCTCAAATTCTAGCAGAATTCAGAGGATACAGAAGCCGGTTAGAGGATAGTTCAGTAATCGCTTTTAGTTTAAAGCAATAGAGGATCAATCACTAAAATCACTTAGCTGTTCGTAGCGACCCGGTTACTGAATCATCAATTGAAATGTTCCGCCAATCAATAAATTGTATCATAGACCAAATGTCGAAATATTTTAAACATATTCACCAATTATTCACGTAGTTAAACATTAGCGTAACTAAATCTATTTTTATTAAAACTTTTATTATGTTGTAATTACAATAATATTTTAGACTTAAAAGCTTGCCACCTGGCTTTCTTTTCAACCTTCAGAAGAAATGTTTATCGTTAGTTTTGAATAGCTCCTTCCATCCTCGTTCCATTAAGAATCTGAACGAGAGTCCAGATGTAGATAAGTATTCTCTCATTACTTGAAACGGGATGTGAAAATTTGATTTTAATGAAAATCATACCTCTTAGTCGAAATCAGATTGTCGTACAAAAAAATTTTGAATTGATTTTACATCAATAGATTTTACGCTGCTTCTATTGATATTCCTTTATTTTTAAATTCACATTTATTTCTATTTAATCAGCGAAACCAACATTTTAATAGATTTAGATATTTGGATATTTTTATTGGAATTATAAGACAACACTCTCATATAGATACAAATAAATATATCGCTCACATTACTTGTAATTCTATAATATTGCTCTCAATACCGACAATATTGAATTTAGCAAAACTATAAGGAACAGAATAGCACACACGTCGTCTTGCAATCCATAGTACATTAACATTTACCAACAGACAAACCGTGAAATTAATAGCTCCTAATTTAGCATTAACGTTGTATTTGAATGCAATTTCGTTTGAATAAATATCTAATAGAAACAAAAACGCAGTTAAACAAAACTCTTCCACTGTTTTGACATAACTAGCTCTTCGCCCCGACTTCGCACGTAGCGACTTCACTGACAGCCTTGGTCTATATTTTATGATATATGTAATATAACCTATATCAGGCCGTGAAGTTGCATCTTTCTAAGACTAAAATAATTGAAATCGGTCTAGTACTTTATTGCGTAAGAACGTTACAAACTTACCAAAATACAAGTTTCCTTTTTATAATATTATTCATCATCATCAGCCCATATTTGTTTCCACACAGGCCTTTTATGAGGTTCAGGACATAATCCACCACGCTGGCCAAATGCGGGTTGGTAGATTATAATATTATTGTAGATAATTAATCATCCAAGCAAAACCTTAAAAAAACTGTTACACTTTCTTCATATTTCTAATAGATAGTTGACTTCACGTATTGCTGAAGATAAAATACATTTACCATAATACATTTATGACATACCGCTTAACCTAATAAACTTAACGTTAACCTTAAACTGGTAAGTTATGGAACCACGATGTATTGACACTATCGATAAATTGCATTTGAAGACTTTCTTCTATTATATTTGCGTTCGAACTTGAAATAGCAAATAGATTATTGACAGTTGTATGGCAAACGTACAACATTTCTTTTCTCTTTATAGAACCGTATTATCTCGGCTCGGAATATTTCGTATACATCCTGCATTTTATTTAAAATAAATTTTTTGGAAATGTATAATCGATAAACTTCAAGTCGTTAACTCAGCCAAGAATTCAACTAAATAACAAAAGAGTAAGATACACTTCCTAAAGCATATACCAAACACTACCTGTGTTTATATATCTGAGATTATTCAACAGGTTTACTCCCTGCATAATCTTATCTTACGTTCAACGACCTAATTTGCCAGCTGATTTCATTCAATGCCAAGCTTGTAGGCATCAGCCATTTTGAACATTTAATGACGTCAGTAATTGCTTATCTGCTGGATACTCTATAAATGCTACAGTAATTTAATATACAATACTGAGCAAAGTTCTATTGTGTTTTTGTGTAATTGCGATAAGAATAAAGCTATTTTTTTTATTTATCTAAGAAATTGGCTCTCAATTCTAAACGTCATAAATTTAATAGACTGCATAGATTAAATATTTTAATAAAATAAATATAGTAACATTCAATCAAAATGTTTTTTAAACTATTATATTTGTAGACAGACTTGACATATCATGTAAATACTTTTTACTGACTCCTTGTCTTGATGAAAATTTGATCATCTTTGCGAGTTTGAAATAGTAAAATAATTAATAAATTGTAACATCCTATCTCAAGGTCAAGCATAGAGTTTGAATTTTAGAGATTTTCATCAATGGATACGTTCATGTAATGCATACTCATCTAATTAATTTTTACAAAGGTCAATTGAATTTTATACTAACTTTATCTATATTTCAGATATTATATTCACAATTTAACCACATTAATTAAAGAATATAATGAGTGATACTTCAGTCATGAATATATAGTAACATGGCTGCGCGGCGGACTAGTGATAAGGGTTTATCGCCGTTGATAACAGTGTGTCGACTTGCTTTGTAAGTGCTACGAAACAACTCATAGTCTTCGTTGAGTAACGTTTTTATAAAACTTCTATGCAATTTAGTAATAACTAACTTTCGCTCGCAGCTTCGCAAGCTTCCAATTCGGAGTAGTTTAATAGATGATATTGTACATATAAACTTTCCTCTTGAACCACTCTATCTATTAAATAAAACCCCATCAAAACACATTGCATAGTTTTAAAGATTTAAGCATACTTAGCGACAGACAGAGAAAGCGACTTTTTTTACTGTATGTAGTGATTAAGGGGAATAAAAAAAATCATAGCAACATTCTAGTGGGTTAAGCGCGAGCTGGCGTATCCAATCAAAACAAATAAGATGAGATGATTTTCTATTGTTTATAATAAAAAGCATTGATCATCTAACTTAATCACACAGACACGATTTCCTAAACTCAGTGCTCCTCTTTTTTCCTATTTAAGATACTAAACTGAATTTATTCAAAATTTGAGATTATAGATCTATTGTAAAAAAAAAAACAAAAACTTCAAAGTCAATGCGATTCCAATAAAAAAAACAAAATTATATAACCGCTTGGCCGTTTTATTTTTATTGAAAGAAGTTTATTTCGATATATTTGTATTACAATTACTAGCGCAGGCCGTGCTCTCCATGTTTTCATGTACAATTAATTTACTTTGACATTTCATCCGTATATTTCACTCGTTTGCTAATTAACGAACGTTTGTGTTCTATTTGCGTTTTAATTATAATGATGACAAACATTTATTGTAATAAGAATTCCAAAACGCAATGGGAAAAGGACTCACAATTAAATCAAACATATAATACTTATATACTAATAATAATGTATAGCAGAAGTGCTTGTTTTTAAAATGAGTTTCAGCGGCCCCTTAATTGCTCCGAAAGTTAACTTTTGGAGTAGACATCAAAGCTTGTTCAAATAATAAAAGAAAAGAAACATAATCATAAAACCCTTTAACACTAAGTAATCAAACGAACGAACGATTTGTCTATTACTGATACTTCACTGTCTGTCCGTCTGTCCATTGTTGCAGTTTTAGCTATACATAAAAATAGGAACGGATCGCGCTGATATCATTGGATGAGTGGCCGATGTTTATTTTTGAAAATTGTTTTTCTACAGCTTATGTGTAGATACAGAATCATCAACAGCCAATTCGATTCGTACTCGGCCGGTTTCTTAACTTAAAACCCAAGTATGGAATAGTTTGAGTACTTTCTAGTATAGACTACTTTTATGACACTAAATAACTTCGAATAAACCTTAGGCACTATCAAGTAAAAAATACTCAATTTTTAATTATACGAAAGCGGTTTAATGAACGACAGAATATCACGTGAGGCAACCACGCAACACGTTCTTAATTTAATTATTTAAATAATTTAAACTGAAAATCAAAAAACTTTAGAGTACCTTTCACATCATTCGCCATCTTCTTAGTGCGTTGATTTATTAAAAAAAAATGGTGAAGTTGATCCGAGTAGTCATCATTATTGGGAACTCCAGAGGTTCGAGAAGGGAGTTAAGTGTACCCATTATTACAGATTATTAATTATATTTAAAATGTAGTAGTTGTTCTGTTGCAAACAGTAGTTGCCAGTTAAGATTTAAGGCAAGAATATAATTTATATAGTAACCAAATAAGGGAGGACTCAACAATAAATGAGACCTTTTCGAAAATAAATTCAAATGAATTTATTTAAGAATTTCGAATTCAGTTTACGCGTTACATGGAATTCTCGCAATCGCCCTCGCTCGCGGCCCCGATACAATGGTTCTTTAGTTGAATTATATTAAAATCGGTTCTATAAGCGCTTCATATAATTGAAGTCGTCAACATCATCATCAGCCCACACATGCATCCACTGTCTGGCACTGCCAGCTGGCTAACGGGGCCCTTTGTATGTTCAGAAGAATAAGAAATAAATAGTAGTAGAAGCCATAAAGAATATAAGAATACAACACGCTGGCCAAATGCGGGTAAGCAGTTGTCACATGTCGTCCAACTTTTAATTCTCGGACAAGCCGGTTTTCTTATTATGTTTTCTATTACCGTTTCAAGTAGTGATAGTTAGTGGTAGTAATTTGAAAACTCAATACTCTATTATTCGATTTAACTCCTAGGTTCTTACCATTGACCAGCCACTGCTACAATACAATGAATATAACTGAAAACATACTAAATTATTACGAAACACCAGGACCGACATTATAATTCAAACCATTCACTGCTTTCAACCCGTGTATCCAAATCTCTAAACGGATAACATCAAAGCACTAAAATACAGTTTGACCTGCATACATAATAGCACACACAATTCTGCACTGAACAGTTCGCCAATTGAGAGATGATTCGAGATAAACATACGTCAATAATTAATAATCGTTCCACATTTAGCGATGAATACGACGCTGTCTCGCCGACATTCAACTAAACGGAATTGGGAATTCAGAACATTTGCGCCGAATTCACGCAAATTCGCGTTACATTACTCGTGTGGTATTTGGATGGAATTCGTGATGTGCGGTGTGACGCGAACAATCGTTTGAAAATTTGTAGTGAAAACTTTTTTTTATCAAAATTTCTCACATTTCGGCCAGGGGAAAATTCTATGGGTTCGCTTACTAATAAAATATCGCTTTAGTTGCTTTAGTCTATATTAAGCTCACACAGTAGATAAAGGAAATAGTAATTTTAAATTGCTGTAATAACTTATTCAAATATAATATAAGTACTTTCGGTCGATTAAGATCCTATCGAAAATCCCGCTCCCAAACGATCAGCGTAAAATATTATGCTACTGAGTTTCGTTCGATGAGTGGGGGGAACCGGAGGCATAGGCCGATCCTTTTCCTCACCCTTTCCAATCGATTCGTTTATTTCCTCCGTCAATCCTTTCCTTAACCCTTTAAGCCGGGTAATGCATTTGCATCGGCCCTACCTCTGCAAATGTTTGCTTGCAAATTTTTGCAAATGTATGGTTACCATCAGGTGAATCAACACCGTAGTTACCCGCTGTGATATAAAAAAAAAAAATTGTGATAGATTTTAACTTCAATAAGAGCGAGATCCAGAAAGCTCGTGAAATATTGAATTTGACAAGAATTACATTAGTTTCGTTGTTTGTGTATGCCATACAGCGTTTCTTGTCGCTTATTGTCATAACTTACAATAAATAAAATATCTTTCGCGAGAAACAAAACAAGGGGTTCAAATATCAAAAGTGTTCTCGTACCAGAGACAATGTGTTGCGATACTTTATACGGTGAGATTTTTTGTTATTGAAATATATTTTTATCAATTCCCTTTCAGTTCGCTTCGCTGCTGTCGCGTCTAAAGGAGCTTTACATCTCGCTCTGTAAAAATTTGTGTTTTGCTTCACTATTCGATAGGTCATAATATATAAATAGATTTACGTAGGTGTATGACCATCTACTTTGTAAAATAATTAATTAAGTGATGTATTTTTGTCATTCGTATAAAATACTTATTTAAAAACAAACTAAATTTTCCTTTTTAGTTTTCTGATAGTAGAAGGCGAAGGAATTACACATTTAAATCCGAATGATTTCTATACTTTTCTCATAATATTTTCATTCACTCGTTTCCCAATATATTCATTATTTTATGAAAATATAGGAGAAAATTTAAAAATTCAAAAAAACTAAATTTCATTTAACTCGGTTCGCTTAACACGCCCGGCTGGAGTAGAGCATCTGTCGGCTTAGCTGGATTCATTAAATTAAGCTGAAGTTTCTAGAATTCAAAAGTCTGCAATATACAGAGCTACCATCCACTGCAACGTCCTGATAGCGAAATGACGAATAAACAGCTACTACGGTAAAGACGCTTTATTTTTCAAACATTTTTCTATTCAACATGGCTTCTTTTAGGTAGGTAACAATAGAATAGGTACCAACGCCAGGTACCACCTGTATGGAAAACGGGCTATACAAGCCAAGTACAATAGCACCAACCAGTAACTCTTGAATAGGGATATTTATTGAACCTATTTTACCATGTATAAACAGTACTAGTTTACAGTAATAATTAATCTTTAAGCAAATCGATGTACCAAAAAATGAACAAGGTTCGCAATTCGGAGCCTATTTTTTAATAACCCGACGCAAAAAGGGGTATTGTGTTTGTAAGTAATTCGATAACTCCGTGCCTTTTCAGCGGATTGACATGATTTTTTTTTATTTTGATACGGATTCGCTGTCATTGGCCCATTTTAAAAGTTTCGGGTAGTACCTTGCTCCTCAGAAATTTAGAGTCCTTAGACTAAATACGAGATGAAAAATTCATTGACCAATTTTAATTTTTTATGATACGAGTAATATATAAGGACAAAACGAGCAACTAATTATAACTAGCAAACAGTAGTTCTCATTAAGGCTAAATAAAATATCAACCAATCCACCTTCAGCTTAAAATAACACCTCTATAATTTTATTTAATGAGTACAAACAGACTAGCTAATAAACACTCGACACTAATTGATAGCTCTCTTAATTATAGGCGTCTGAATATATAATGCAAGCTTCGTGAAAGTAATTAAACATTCGTCTTGCCTTTTAGTTTCGTTTCAGCGCCGTTCAATTTATTTCAAAATGACTTTCTTCTAAAATGTCACTTCGATGAATTTCCATCTTATTTTAATTTTATTGAAAATTCTAGACGATTAAACTTCACTGAGTTCACTCTAGACAGTTCCAACTACTTATTTTCATTTCAACGACTTCAAATACGTAGATTGTGTGCAAACAAGATTTATAAAGAAGCGAAGGTATCGAAAAGCTTCAGTATCTTTCAAAGAACTGCTTGTAAACAAGTAACAATGCAAAAGATTTAAACTGCTTAATATGCTTATTTATCTGCATTTACAGCATTACTAGAAAAAACAGTGTGTTTTTGTTCTACACAAGAATACTACGAATAGTTTATATAAAATGGCAACAGTGTTATATGTGGTAGTCGAGCCCGCTTCGGAACAAATAGGGCCAACTCGCACCGGGGTAGTACCACACCCCCACAGAAGACCGGCGTGAAACAGCATTCTGCTAGGTTTCGTTCGGCGAGTGGGGAGCCTGAACCCCATATCCTTTTATTTACCCTTCCCAGTCCTTACCTTTATTCCTCTCGCCAATGCTTTCTTGTTCCCTTCCCAATTGCAAGTCGGCAATCCATTTGTAGAGGCGTAAGGTCTGCAACAGATCTTATGCCTCTCCAAATGTTCATGGGCGGTGGTAGCGCTTACCATCAGGCGTCCCACCAGCTCCATAACCGACTGTGACTTAAAATAAAAAATAAAAATAAAACAGTAACTATACTAACATGCCCTTATCTTTATTTAATTTTACAACAATTCTCTCCTTACTTAATTAATACCCTAAGATTTCCAACCGGAGAGTTCGCCTGGAACTTTTGCAAGTCGACACCATTCCAGACTTACAACAAACAGTTTTATTTATTTCTTAAAACATTTTCTCCTCTTCCCATCAAATGAAAATATAAAAAAATTAGATAGATGATAATTCAACCAAACGCTAACAAATCATGCATATAATATTCACGTGTTTCATAAAAGCATTGTATAATATTTACAAATACCTTTCAGGTATTGCTTCAGTAATTTTTTTTGTATCTAGCGATATATCAATGTCAGCGAGTGACTAAGTATTTAGTAGTCTGCTGTGACGCGTATTTATCATCTCTTGTAATGCATCTCACGCTATATTGGATGTGTTCGAGAATGATAAAGTTTTGTCCCAATTGTGGATTACGTAACTATTTTATTTACACAAACTTATGAATACAATTACAATATTGCGTGGGTTTATGAATTATCTTATTTTTAAAATAACATCGCTTCGGAAGGTCACTCTCTGTCTGAACATTGTCCTGAAGAATATTCAAGTCTTCTAGTCAAGCTATAATGGTCTGTATGTATATAACAAATGTATTTTTCATCGTCTGTCTGTCTTCCCATATGGTTTTGATTAACAGTCAAAATAATACCGTGGTATCAGATTTTTTATTTAAATTTAATTATAACCGCGTTATGACAGAAAATGACTTCTTAGTCTGAAATCTTTTCAGCAATGACACATATATTATTGAACTGGCGAATCATTAGTAAAGGCTGTCTAAGGAATATTAAATATAAGCTATGGGAAATGTTTTCTAATTACTAATAACTATACATGAATCTGTCACACCTCGTAATGGTATCTACAATAAATCTCATGTTGTTCTGTATTTGGATACCACATTACGATAATATATAATATGGTGTAGGAAGGCTGCAATATAACTTTCACATTGAACATTGCTAGCAAATAATTAGATACTGAATACGTAAAATAATTTCCATCAACCTTGTCGCACGCTACTCTAGAAGCACTCAATAAATTAGAGCCAGACCGAAAAGTTTAGGACTTCAAGCGTTAAGACACTTTTGTAAACTAATCTGAACTAAAGCGAACTTTGAAAAGCAGCATGAATTTTCATAAATTTTTGTGTTTCTCATTTTCAATGAAGATAATCTCCCTTTAGATGGATTAAATCTCGGTATATTTAATTTAATTGGGAAATGTTATGCGCATTCGGTTGAACGCCGCCACCCCACGGATTAACTAAGAACACAACAGATTTGAATATTTAAAGCATACTAGAAATAATGAATGTTGAATGCAACTTGTATATATTGCAAATAGCATATAAACTGATGCTATAAACCGTTTTTTGTTAGAACGCGTTTTCCGTTTCGAAAAACTACAATTAAATGTCAAATTTGAATACTCGTTAAAAATAGTTTTGGTTGTCAAAACGATAAAAACTAGTACAGTTATAAATGTTTCGACTTACGCCGCGATAATATATTCAACGCCATAAACGCCGTAAAATGCCGTACAATATGTTCGTTATTCGCTTCGCTCTGCGCCTAGCTAATCGCTTTGATACAAAATCACAATAAATATAGAAAAAGAAATAGCAATATATCAGACCTTTATTGCTAGTGGCAACATTAACTAGTTTTAACTTATATTAAATCTGGACCATCGGGTAATTCTAATATTGACATAGGCATTAGAATACAACTAGTTCTCACTAGGGAAATCGCGATAGCGTAGACCGGTAAAATATAAATACACTAGCTTTCCGCGCACGGCTTTGCTCGCGTAGTCGCAGGAAAGATAGTTTTACTCGCATATTCCCGTTCCCGTGAGATATCCTATAAATATTTTTTATATCCTTTGTCCATCCCCCGGTTCTAAGCTACCTCTGCATAAATTTTCAGCCAAATCGGTCATTCCGTTCTTGATTTATAAATAGTGTAACTTACACCACTTATATATATAGATAATAGATATATAGATATATATAGATAATAGATATATAGATAGAAGTGACATGATGTATTAAGTCCCAACCGAATTACTATTTTTTATTTGAACAAATAATGGAAAAATATTACAAGGTAAATGCGGGAGAAAATCTGTTTTTTACTCGACGTTTTAATTATAACTTTTTTGTTTACTTTCGCATTACATTACAGGTGGACAGCGTAGCCTTAGTAATATGCTTAATAGGGTTTGATTGTTTTAATGTACCAATTTATGTTGAAAATGTATAATTTATCTCTATTTTATTGTTGTTCAGATGACGTACTCAGTATAATTTGATTATACCGAAAGGACTTAATTAATTACTGATTATCACGCATTGCGTTCCAGAATTAATTAATTTTTAATTATATAATTAATTTAAAAGAGTTTAAATATTTAATTAAAGTGTTAAATTGAAATATAACCGCGTTGTGGAAGAGAAAATATTGTATCGATGTATATTTTAATAGTATGCAAAATATTATTTAAGTAATTGTCTATCTATAATAAAAAGTACCTAACTTTTTGTATAAGAAAAATGTTTGTTTCTCAGGAAATCGCCGTACTCCGTCGCTGGGAGGGTATGGAAAACCAAGACCCTGCAAGACAAGATCCCTACAGCGTGATTCTGGACTACAATCAAGACCAGCCTTCCATCCTCCTCGCTCGACTTCTAGGCCTGGGGGCAGACTACCGCAAATTCTCTCAACTCCCACCCAACCTGCGATCGTTTAACAACTTTAATCAGAATCGCGATATCGAATTCGAAGATCGACTCGAGAGCCAAGTTCGGAAAACTGAAGAAGAAAAGAAAACCAAAGAGGAGATTGAGCTCGAGACGCTGGAGAAGCAGGAGAAGAGGAAGAAATTCGCTTTGACGCCGCTTGATGAGGGTTACTACGATACGGAGCAAACAGGTTGGTTCTTTTCTTATCCTAGTCGTCTTCAATATCAGCACCAATGCACAGATCATGTTTTTGATGACAATTTGTTTTGACTTTATATCGTTACTATTAGGTATTGTAATTCCGAAAGTAACTTTATCAATCTGTCTCTTCTCACACTCATGGAATTTGATATATAGATAGTGTGAGGCACAAGAAAGGTTAGAACAGTTTTATCTCGGATATCCCACGGAAACGAACAACTCGGGGAAAAGCTCGGAACTATCTTTTTCTTTGACTAAAAAGCTGCGGACGGACTGCTAGTACAGAATGAAGCAAAATATCATTTCTCTTATTATGTATTTAAGTATTACACTCATCAGTTTTTAGTGTCATGTTTATTTTATTACTGGTCTTCCACGGGCAGCATGGAAGGAAAAGAGAGACAGCAGCATTATTGTTGTTTCTGTAAGATTTCCAGGATTAATGCCTATGTCCTTTTTCCGGTCACAAACAATCTTTTTAACACATTTTATGTAAATCAGTTCCGTGGTTTAGGTGTGAAAAAGAGACAGACAGACAGAGTCACTTTCGAAACAATAACATTAGTCGGAATTAGAGTTAGAGTTAGAGTTAGAGCGGAAGTAGAGTTTCAAATATAATATGAGAATAACACTAATACCTTAATAACTATAATAAAAACGATTACCAATTGGCCCAGTCAGATATAACAGATACGAATAAGAAGCTTTATTTACAAATGCATTTCATATTTCCGATTCAAGCCGTTTCATATAAACTCTTCTAATAAATATAAAGTGCAAATACTTGAAATAACTAAATAAAATATCCATAGATGTTGTTGCTGTCGGAGTATTCCCGCTGCAAGCCGAAGCAATTTTGCAGGGATACAATGTAATATTGTCACTGCCCATTGCAATCTATACGAGTATCACTAAAGATAGCTAGCACTCAAGATAGCTTTGTTGACGATCCTGCTGCACTCAGATCTTTACTTTAAACATTAATTGGCATTAAAGTACTTGTAGAGCACTTAGTTCAGTCTTAGTTACAGCGTCAGTATCGATGTCAAGTCTAATGGATTTTAATTAGTTGAGTTTTACTCATATAAATTATACAAACATAAAATCGACTGTAATGCCTTTAAGGTGTTTTCAGTATATCTCGCAATAAAATTTCTATATCAAGTGTCGTATCATTTTAGTAATGAAAATGTACTTTTGTATGTATCTAGATTCATTGATAACACTAATTAGAAGCTGGGAAAACCTCCCAGGCTAAGGATTTTTCGATTATTATCATGTGATATTTAGTGAATAAACGTAACATTTTCATACAGTAATGAAACCGTCAAGCGTTATAGCCATCGAGAGTGTATAATCAGGCGACCCCTCGCGATGACGTCAATGAGTTAAACACCGTGACGTTTACACATGGCCAATCCTTTATGATATAATATTTTAATATCACGAACACTTGCTTTTATTGTTCGAGCACAAAACGCCGCGCCAAACATTATTCAATGTGTTTGATTTAGTCGAAAGTTCTAGATTTATGTGGAAAATTTTGTCTTACATTTGATCTTTATGGGGACTAATATAAAGGAGCTGTTGTTGGTGGAGTAATTAAAATATATGGAATTGCGTATAGTTCGCTTGAAAAGCGTTATGCGACGCGTCGTGGCCAGCCCCACCGTGCGTCATTCATTTTTTAACGCATAAAACTCGAATGAGTGAGGGAAACAATCATATAATGGACCTCTGGACACAATAGGAATTCATAAGAATGTAATTGTTTTATTTGGAGATACTTTGTTTTGTTTTCCTTATTATGATATCGGAATTAAAAGTAGCCCATGAAGCTCTCCATTTCCTATTTAAACTAAAATTACTTCTTCCAGTAAAAATCTTAAAATAGACATTATATTAACCAATTAACTCTGAAACGAGCTATAAATAACTTATTGCAAGTAATTTCAATCTCATCACATTAAGGGCACTTCAGCATTCAGTTTTGCGTACATATCTGCTTATGGAATTTTCTATCGCTCCAATAGTGCCTGAGATTTGTGCGTTCAAGCAAACAAACAAATATACAAAAATAAACATCCTTTTCTATGTTAATGATTATTATTACAAATTACACATTTTCTAAACATTTAATTATAACACAAGATGCAAAGTTGTTGTATTTAATACGCTGTCCCTTGCAGAAACAAATACACCTAGCAATGTTATGGAACCCCGCAAGACGAGGCAGAATCCGAACTGGAGTAGGTCCAAGACCCTGATCGCTGATAACTTGGATGAATTGCGTCTGGGCGTGTGAGTATACACCATTTTATTACTTTTATAGCTTTTCTTACTTATTGTTCTAATTTTCTTGATTGATAGAATATTCTCTGCTTATCTACAATGATAGAAAACGTAATACACTAGAGTTGCAAGTACATTATTACATAATTGAAGACTATTTTTTAATCATCATCATATTCTTGGTAGGTACATAATAATATTATTGTAAAACATGATTCATTTATAAAAGGAACTATATGACACTGATTACAAATAATATGAATATATAAATAATTGATATTCTAATTCAAAGCTATATAAAAAATATAACGTAATATGTATGGGAGCTTACCTAATTCCTTAATGTTTTAAAATATAAACATACTGATTACTATTAACATTTCGTTCAGGTTTCGTTCTTTGTGTGTGTAATAGTATGTAAATGATAAAAAATATCCGATTAATTTCGTTTAAATGAGAGAAATCTGTAATTTTGGGAAAAATTTAATATTTTCAGTACGTACTTCTTAAAAAGAAGAATTAACTATATACTGTTATAGAATTTATTTCAAGTGCGTTATAATTTTAGATCTATTTAACGTATTAATAGTACTTGATGAATTATTGAAAAAATACATTATAATATATTAGGTGTGAGTCCATTATGCGAACATACCCAGTTTAATAATTTATTCAAGTATGACTGGGGGGTTCTGAAACTCATGATGTGACGAAGACATGGACGTGTGTCGATCGATTTTGCATTAAGAACAAATAGGTGATCGCCCTTTCACGTCTTAAGGGAGTGAGGTTGCAGGAGAGAAGTTTCCAGATAAACAGTTTTAGAGTTACACGTGCTGTATTTAATTCAGATAATAATATAAAAATTTAAATAATAGAATTATTAAGAACGAACAACCAACTACGGTTGTTCGTTCGGTCAACCGTTATTAAACCTATCAGTGGTGTCACGAAAATGAGTTTCTTTTGAATATATAGATTAAAAAACTGTATTGAATAGTCAGATATCAATGCATAGATACTAGTACTTAGGCTGTGGACCACATAGCATCAGGTGGCCCAGATGCCCCTTTGCTTGTTCCACCATAAAAAGGATACATACCTACAGAGTGTCGACTGTAGGACTACCTAGAATTGTCTATAAAGTCTTGAGTCTAGACTCTAGACTTTAAAACCTAGACAAATTCTAACTTGTCGCGACGATGTGCTTACTAGCAATGGCTGGGGCGACAAGTTTACAGTTGCTTCATTGTTACTTTTTATTGGCTTTTTAACTAACAGATACGAATTGAATCATGTAAATAATAAGGTATTTAATGGGAGTACGTACATAGGTAATTTGTAAGAAGAACAATTATTAAGGCATGTTTATTAATCTTCCAGAAAATTTGAGTTTTTAGCTTGTAAGTGTTATTTATTCATTGGGTTAATTACTATGGAATTGACATCGTCGTTTTTGTAAAATCTTAAATTACCTCAACCACAAAACAGTGTTTCTGAAATTGTTAAAGGTACTAATACTCAGTCAAACTTATCTAATCACTAATACCCATCTACCTAAAGTATTGAGAAAACGACATAACGAATAAGGAAATTAAACGAGAGTAAATTGAAAACAATAATTTTAAAAGCAAAGAATATTTTATCACATTTCCTTTTGTCAGTTTTTCTTCACATTTCGAAGGTATATAATATATAAAAATGTGTAAATTTCTGTCATTAACATAATATTTAAAAATCTGATCACCAGTCTAAAAGCAATTTATATAAAAGCACAATTGTTAAGAAAAACTGAATTAACTAACTCTGCTGTATTATAATATCGTAACATCTGCGTCAATGTTGTACAATTCGTCATAATATTATTACATTTTCTTTTCTAAAATGATATATATTTTAATCGTGTCAATGCATTACATCAATAAATTTTTGTATAAACGCCATGATAACTCGACATCGTTCAAACGCTTTTACCTCAGTAAATTGCAAAACCACTTCACAAACTGAACTTCGATGATTGGATTCTATTTTTCGCATCAATTAAAGAACGAATAAACAACATCCGCTCTTTTTTATTACGTATTTCAAAGTTCGCAGGTGCGAGCAGAATAATATAAATATGTAAAAGAGATTCTAATAGTTTGATTCGATACGATTCATTGGCGGGATATATCAACATAGTTGGAGTATAATCATGGCGTTTTTATGTAACTACGCAATAGCTATACAGTATTACTTCCAGGGCTAATAAGGTCTACCGTATACCTGTCTCCTTACTGCCAACAAATCTGCGCGTGTTGAAAATATCCCAGGCTAAAGACTATACGGAGAGGTGAACATTATCGACTATATTAGATACCTACCTAGGCTCCTTTAGAAGCATGGAGAGACGTCAAATTTAGGAAATCAGTGATGACTTTGGAGTGGCTTCTTAATTGTAACTGACTTTTGTTAATAGATTATTAGAAACATGATCATATTAAGGAGATAAACTTTTGTTCATGAATGTTATTTCAGCCATTACAGAGACAAATTATGAAGAGGAAAACATTATCTTCGTATAAAGGACATGAATTTTATATTCAACGAACACAAAACGTTTAAATTTCTTTTAACCCCCACCAACTTCTTAACAAACAATTTTTTCACTACTACTATCATATAAGAAGCCTCCCCAAAGGGCGTCGTCTAATGGAAAACGTCACATAGTGCCTTTTCATACGAACTGAAGTGACAGTAATGTGACGTATTTAGTAAATTCGATTAAACCTTACACAGACCGGTAACGCGGTGCCGCCAAGCCCAGACTAGACAATTTATTTTACTTTTTCTACAAAAATTGCGATAAACACAATGAAATACTCTTAGGAGTTGCTTTGCTTTATTTTAACTGATTTATTTCTATTAGTAAGTAGGTCAAAGCTTTTTACGTCTACGATACTGAGGGATATAATTTAAACGCTCATTGCGAACTACGAGTAAAACTAGTTGTGTATATACCTTATATATAGAAAGTAGGAAACTGCAAGTTCTATAACTTTAGAAACAATGTCAGACAATTTAATCACACTATCATGAAAGTTTAAAGGCGAACAGACTCCGAGGCACTGCTGCTCTGTAAGGTACTTATATCAATAACGTCATATTACCGAAGTTGCGACATGCTCGTGTGCAAAGGCCAACAGTGTGACGCTTCCGCAACCTCTACCCTGGATCCACCACTAGCAGATATCCCGGTGTACGTCTGTATATTTTGCAATTTGAAGAGCACTTCAAAATTATCATGACAATTACGAATTGGCAGTATAGGAGTTATGTATAAGTTCGCTTCTTGTTTTGTTTGTGAACGCATGTGTTTATTATTAAGATAACTATCGTGTAAGCGAATCGTGCATGAAATAAATTATAATAATAAAGACCCCCGAAAGAAAAACTACCCCGTTTTGAAATTAGCTTACAACCAGGTTATTTAAGATCGAGCGTGAGCTTATCTTCTCTTATTTAATATTAAAATGTCTGCTTTTGACACCGCAATATAAAGTCCAACGAATATTGTCGTAACAATTGTAAAAATATTTGCCAAATAAAGGGCATTTAAATTTTTTGAAGAAAGAAGATTATGAAAATGTATTCTTTTCAAAATAGTAATTTTATGTATATTCGGACATACCTTAAATCCATATAATTGTAAGTTGTAGTTAAAAGTGTGAATCACGATAACTTTTACTCTATAGTTTCTTTTTTTATTGACTACCGGGACAGATAGAAGCGACGAAATAAGCATGAAATATAATAAATATAAATCCATTAGCAGTACTGATGGAGCCACAGGGAGCACGGTCAAGCCTCACCACATTCACATCATAGAAACGGTGAACCCAAAACCAGTGGAATCGATTTACAGCAATGCCCTACTAGCGGCTATTGGCGCAGCCGTGTCCATGGCATTGGTCGGTCTGGTCTTCGGATGGTATACGTAAGTTTTCTTCTATGTATCATGTTTTAACATTGTTGTTGTTCGTTATAGAAGCTAATGGAAGAATCGAGAAGACAGATTTTTATTATGAAGGAGAATACATACTATTTGTTATCCAATTAGTTTTTGACACTTCAGTATCGCTCATTTAGATTGATCTTCTATGCTATCGATCAGGAATGTTTACAATTAACGACAACAAAAACAAATAACGAATTGCTTGCTTAAGAAATAAAAGAATCGTCGGGGAATATCTACAACTATTAAAATTTTATTGACAAGCTGAATCGATCAATCTCATTTTTTCAACATTAGATATTAAGGTAAATCTTACTAAGTAGATAGCCTGACGACTGAAATGCTTAATATGCTGAAGGAATATCAACCACGTAATGCATTCCTCCTTTTAGATATTAGTTTCATATTTATTAAAAATTACCTTAAAATGTAATATAAGATAAAATAATCACTGAGAAATTTTGATGCCACTATGAAGGCGATTTTTACAATCTTTGAATAATGTTTTTGCGTTGTATTGTATATCTCTGACAAAAAGTTTATTTTTGAAATAATGTTAATATGAAGTGGTATATCAAGGCAAGCAACAATGAAGATATGCAATTTACCCAGTAGTCCGTGAATTTATCAGCACGTCTCAACTCTCAGCATGATACCTCGCACGCACAAGCTCTTATCAAATTTATTTTCCACTACATAATCTTAGATTAAATCTATTAAGTAGTTTTCTCATACCTTTCCTTTCATACTTTTTTTCAAGTCAACTTATTGCGCGTTTTTGTAGGGGAGGCCAAAAGGGGATTTTCGGATTAACTGGAGCACGTTAGATTAATATTAGGAAAGTCTTACCTATTGATAAGTACCTCCAATCAGTATGAGCACAAATACTAAAAAAACGATCATCCATCAGACAGATTAGCGAAATTGGAACTTCTTTGTTATGGATCTTATAGTGGATAATGATTTGACTCAGACTCAAAGCGATCAGTGAAAAGGGTCTGGGCTACGTAGAATTCACACCGGTATGAAGCGCATAATTATATTTCAGGTACATCCTGAAAATGAAATATATCAGTGTCTTAGCACTGAAATTAAATGTTAATTATTTTTACATGTTAGGACCCTTTTTCTTGCTATTGTCTTTTTGCCAATTCTAATAGGTGTTCGGTTCTCGAGTCCACATTCAGCATCATGGCCTCCCCTCATACATTGTTATGCTGTGAACCCTAATGATTCATACTAATTGTCTATTCATATATTTTACGTTTTTAATAATCATTAACGTCATGAATTTTCGCTAATAAGTAAGGAGATCCAAAATCCTTAAATATTATTGTAATATTATAATTATAGCGTCGAGTAATTGAATCCCAGTGTGTCAAGTCTAAACAAATCCGAAGTCATAACAGCTGTGCAAAATATTTTCAATGCTAACTGTAATAAACATATCTTGCATTTAGCATCATACAATTATTTTCATAATTAATCAATGTTTTTTAATACGGTGTAAGGTTAACGAAAGTGTGATGTATATTATATGTATATATAATATAATAATCAAGGAAGGCCCTTCACAGCTTACAGATCAACGAAACATAATGTCTCTATCTTTCAACTGTTCCACGTAACTCAATTTACAAAACATACATACATAATTCGGAATTGAACAACCAATATTTGTAACTTAAACTGTTAAATCCACTCCAGTCCAACTAACGTGCATTATAGTATCATATATCTGCCCAGTCTCTCGAAGAAGGCTAAAGCAGCAGCAGACGTGGACTACCCGGCGTATGGCGTCACCGGCCCTACTGTGGACCCCAGCGGGGACAGGAAGCTGGCCCACTCGGCCCACATGTACCACTACCAACACCAGAAACAACAGATCTTGGCTATGGAGAGGTGAGTAAACAGTACATTTTATCAATGTTTTCACTGAGATATTTCCACAACATAGGTAAAATTAAATATACAACATAGGTAAGTTAAATTTAATATCCTGTACTCCGTTTGTCTCTTATTTATCATAATATTTTGTCTCCTCACTATTCCTCATTCAAAATTTGATAGTTAAAAAGTATTTATAACAGATTCACTTCATATGTTCTCTACATATGAAGCGATTCGCGCAATTTGTTTGCGATTTTTTTTATTCTTCAACTCGGCTGCATCGTAAATTCACTTAAGATAACTTGGCTGCCATCCGACTGCGCTTAAGTACATTCTAAGTTATTTCCAACTCCGCATTTCGCCGGCAGTAGATTGCTTTTCAAGGAAACCTTGAATTTTTTTTAAGCGGACATTATTTTTCGTTAGGCCGTAGTGCGAATGTATCGCACTAATGTATTATGCGGAACTTTTCTTTTCACTGACGTCCATCAAGTGAAGGTTGGGAGTTGACAGGCTTTATTACTAATTTCGAACGAAGTAAACACAAGTTTTAATTAGAAATGAAATATATTTAGAAATTAAAAACTTTTTAACGGATTTACGGTCGGTACGGACCACGCTCGCTGTAAAGTGTTCGAAACGTCGGGTTAATAATATAATGAATAAATCACGTTTAAAATCCGTTAAAAAGTTTTTAATTTCTAAATGTATAATACTCGCGTGAAATCAAACACAAGAAAATACTAAGGAAATATATACAATGGATTTGTTTATCTTAGAAGTTAGAGTGATTAACAGAGCTCGTGGTTCGCCTGATGTTAAGCAATCACTACTGCCCATGAACATTTGCAGAGAAAGGGCTTCTGCCAATACGTTGCCCGCTTTTAGGAGTAACAGACAACAAAAATTGAGATTTAGCGTTATAAATCTTAAAATGAAAATCCATCCAAACATTTAAACATTACCTACATTAAAGTTCGATACTCATCATACTTTTCATCCAATAAAAAGTAATCCAATCCAATAAAATCATCAAAGAGGCTTCCATTGAGAGCACTTTCAATTTTCGAATAAAGAAGAATTATTGGTTCGACCACTTCTGACAATCTGTTTTTAGTATTCCATCTGAAAATACGTATTGTATGATAATTCACATTCCGTTAAATCAGCATCATATTTTATTCACTATAATGATACAGTATTATCACATATATCACGCACAATTCGGTAATTAAATAATCAATTGTCATAATTTACGAATTGCTTTTGTAGTATAATTTACTTTTTTAATTAAAACGTACTACGTAAGGAATACCTCAAAACAAATTTCTAATTTTCGTTAAAACGCATTCCAGTTTGAACCATTTAATATTTTATTTAATGGTAATAACAATATGATTTTGATTATATTGTGAAAAAATGTATTTGTGAAATTCGTTTTACATGAAATCATTTCATCATCAGCCCATATATGTTCCCACTGCTGGGACACAGGCCTCCTATGAGGGATTAGGCCATAATCCACCACGCTGGCCAAGTGCGGGTTGGCAGATGTCACATGTCATCGAACTTTTGATTCTTGGACATGCCGGTTTCCTCACGATGTTTTCCTTCACCGTTTTAAGCAGTAGTGATGTTATCTACATGTGCAGATAAATTGAAAAATCAATTTATTTCCTGCACGCTCGCCCGGTATCGAACCCCGACTTATCGATTTTGAAGTCCGAGGTTCTCACCACTGAGCCACCACTGCTTTTATGAAATCATTTATTGAAGAAAAATATAAACGGTCAAACCACAACAGTATTCCTTGTTGTATTTTTTAAAACGAAACACACAGCTGTGAAATTGGATATTCTTTATACAAATTGATCAAGTTAAATGGATGTTTGGCGCATCTAAACACACAAAAAGGTTTCGGGGTCAGCTTCATAATAACAACGTATAAACGTTAATTGATTTTGGTTTATGTTTGTGTTCATATTCGTTCCACAGATAAAATTGCCCATTCATAAAATTTTTCATGAATAAGAAAACAAATCAGTACAAATCAGAAAGAACGATATCCAGGTACGCATAGCGTAAAATAAATTATGGAGTACATTTTTAATAAAAATAAGACATCATAACTTCGATATCAATACATATAAGTATGTGATATATCTACTTAAGTATAATTGTGAAATAAATAAGGAATACCAACTGAAAAACCTTTGAAATGTTATTCCGTTTCATGTACCGTTCGAAAGAATGTTTCTTCGATATCGTTGACCCTTTGTTTCCACGTATTAATGTGAAGAGCACATTTGTTGATCGCAACATACACTCAGTTTTATTACGTATTATTTGCCGCAATCAATTATCCGCTAAAGTGACTATACCTACTGCCTTAAGAATGACTTTAATTTTGTTGTTTTTTGTCGTTACTTATAGAAGTTATAGAATATTTCTGAATAATACCATATACATCATAATTGTTTTAATAATGAAGTATGTATGCGGTATTTTAAACTGTTTGTTTTTAATTTAAAAGCCTGACAGACACCGCGTTCATTGTACGCTGTTCTAAAGTCTAAATAAAATAATATTTTCATAAATAAATCGTGTATTAAAGTAAATGCTGTTATTTCCATATAGATAATACTATATCAAAACAAATCGAAGATGTTAATAAAGTAAAGTATAAATTCGTCCATCTAAGAACAGCTTTCACTATTCAACAGTAGGTAAATCTCCTAGACCAAAGCGTGACAGTTATAATCACATGTGAAAGTCAATCGAGTTTATGTGCGAATGCAATCGAGTGAGCACTGTGCATGGTTGGCAAGAGGATTGCTTGTCAAGCTCGTAATAGAAGAAAATATGCGACGATAGAGGAAACGGAAAATGTTCCCTCAAATGTCGCAATATTTAACATGCCCATTTCAAATACGAAACATACGTGTTAATCGACATAATTTACTAACCATTTACAGACAGCATTTGAGTGGTATTATCTCTAGTTAGAACTCTGTTGTTACATGTGAATATAAGTTAAATTATTATTTTCTTATAATAATACACACATCTAACAACCGATATTAAATAAAAGATGAGCGACAGCCAATAACGTTTAAACCCAATATTAAATGCAAATCAAAACATTGCATGTAAAACACGCAGATACTGTAGACCGTTGCTTCCAACTAGTTGGAAACTTAATATTTAAAACAATCAATCTATGCCTCAATTCATTCGCACCTTCCCGTACAAATACAAAGCAATTACTAAATACACATTGTAATATTGTTAGGTGTCCCATGTCTGTTTGCGCAACAACTGTAACTAGGTTTGATATAATTGCGAAAGGTTATGCTTGATGAATAGCGCCGAGCTTCTGATGCATTTACTTACCGTTTCTGTTGTCTATTTGCGATATAACTTGTTATATATATACATTTTTTTATATACAAATACAACTATTTCTATGTTGTGTTTGAGTGTTAAAATTAAAAGGATCAAAAAATATGTAACAGGTAACAACATCAAATTACTTAGGTACTGTCGTTAAGAAAATTTTACAAATTTCCAGTGGCAGTTTAACATTTTTGATGATATGTAGCGTATTTTGCACTCAGCCTCGTTTTTCATACGAGGTGTTTCTATGTTAAGTAAAAAAATATATACTAATGCATTGAAAGAAACAATTTGCAATTTATGAATACCGAAAAAGAAAATTAAAATGTAAAAGAACGAATGTAAAACAATGAACATAATAACTCCATATTATAAATATGGAAATATTATATACAAGGACATATTTTATAATATAATTTTCTTAAAAAATAACCGCTAGTTTAATAAAACCAATCTTGATTGTAATAGAAGCTGCTTGGGGCGCAACGGATCTATCTCGGACCCTGAATCGGAAGATGAGAATGAAGAGGGAGACTACACCGTGTACGAGTGCCCTGGATTCGCTACGGTGAGTGGCTATTTTTTCTAATCAGTTTATATTACTTTTAACTCAGAAATGAGGTTAACCGCCTGGAGGAGTTATTGAGAGAAGACATTTATTAAGAGAAATCTTTATACCTACTCTGTGAGTCAAACATCATTCAAGTATTAATATTCCCTTCTCTTTGTAGAACTTGAAATTATGATATAAAATAGAGAGCATTTTTTTTAATTAACCCTGATTGATAAAATTAGCCTCAAATCGTATTTTTATACAATCTTGTTTCATGTCGGTACAGTTTATTAAAACACATCTTCTTTCAGTTTTTATTTTATTATTATTAGCCTAAAATCTAGAATAAAGCTCAAACTATCCTCCATTGTTATACTATTTATACGGACAAAGACACGAACGCCGGGCCGGTATCCAAGAAGATATCTAACCACGATTGAGTAAAGGACATGTGCTCAGAATAATTTCTCCCGACAGAAATGTCCGTAAGCTTCGCAAATCCGAGACACTCCTGTTGCATGACATGCAGAACGTGCCATGCTTGCGAGATCGTGTAGCTAATATAAAATCAGGGATTGTTCTTTACTCGTGTATTTTTTTCGCTCTTTTACTTGTTTCTTTAGCGTTATGTTATTACGTGTTATACATTGTTTTCAAAATTTTGCATATTTCATGAAACTATGCTTAAATTTGTCCTTACAAATAAAAAACATGTTTAAATATAAAAAGCAAAATCATCACATAAAGCATGAGAATAATAAAAGCCAATACTCTCAAAGTTTCGCGGACTTCCGGAGCTTTTCTATTAAACTTTATAAAATCAATTTACTATCAATGTATAAAGTTATCTTGTTCTTGCGGTTCAAATAGTTTCCGTATATTTTAATTAACAAAGGTAAGAATAAATTTTATCTTTGAGTTGGAGGTTTCTATATCATTTTCTTATAAATGCAAAATAATTCATTTTTAACGACTAAAGCGAACATTCATTATTACGATATAGAGTCTCTATTAGAGCTAAATATAGCAAATCTTAGTAATAATAAAATGATAATTTTTAATGGTAATTTAGATTTAATTTCAAGTAATGAAGTTAATTTTTAATTTTTTGTAGTTAAAAATGTAAGCTCTTTACTGAAAGCTGAAAGTACTATGAATTATATATGCCTTTTCAGAGTTTAAACGAAACAGGTATTATTGTCTTAATTCGGCATCCGGGTGAAAAGTCCTTATCTTTTACCCCACGTAATATTACTGATACGACCCTGGATTGATTTTGAGTGACTCTGTTTGGACGAATTTAATTTATAGATCAATTATCCATAATTTCATAAGTATCTTATTGTATTCGTAGAACTTTCACTACCTACAATTTCATAAAGTGATACATATTATACATATTTTAATAAAGTGTACAGATGTTAAGCAACATAAACAATTGAAACACAGTGAAATATGATAGTCAAGTGTATTATTTCAGACTGGAGACATGGAAGTGAAGAACCCCCTCTTCAACGAGGAGCCGACCCCCGCCACGCCCGGCAAGTGCGAGGTGGTGGAGCCCCAACCCAAAAATGATTAATCAGTAAACACGGTCTCGATATGCCGCTCTGTTTACGTCAATTTCTGTCAATGGTATCTATCTATATCTGTCGTTTCAGCAGCAAATCATAAAAAATCAACAAAAAAAGTTACTTTTTTAAATATGAGAATTTTATCTTCGTTAGTTTTCCTAGTTTTCCTAGTTTTGTTCTTAATTTCTGCTCGTTTCGTTCCGTTGCTAACGCTGTTGCTGTTCAATGTTGAATTCTTTTTATTATTATTAATGTTTTTCCTAGTTTTATTAAAGTTTATTGTTTAGTTGGTATATAAAATTGGTTTATTTCATATTTTATTTAGCACTTTATATATTGGCCTATTCCTAGTCAAAATTATTTTAATCGCTTAACTATTATCATATTACAAATATTATAAAAGATTTATTAATCGTTGTCTAGAGTAAGGAAATATATAATTCGCTTCAAAACATTTGCTCGGTGTTAGTTGTAAGAAAATTATTTACAAGTATCAAATATTATCATAAGTAACTTGACTATGAATTTATGAGAATGTTTTAATGTACCTCTAGGCTAAGTGTGCTCAAGCCGTTTGTGTGGCTTTGATTGTACTGATAGCAAATTTGATCACATCACAGTCCCCTCGATTATCCACGTCACAAGTAAATAGCTTTTAACATAAAGCACCATTCAATATACAAAAAATATTTCTTATTACACGCTATAATTCAAATTTAGTTACATTTTATGAAAAATTGACTACCGGAGATTCCTATTGAGCTAATAATATTTCTGGAAACGTGCGGAAAAGAACAAAAATGCATGAGGAAATAAAAAAAAATATGTATTAATACTGCTTTTGAATTTTTATAACTCATATTGGCAATCCCAGCAAAAACGCAGACGTGTGACAGCTGTCAGTATTATCCATCAACAGATTACGGACATCCAAACAATCAAAACACATAACCTCAAATTTTACTGAAATTTAAAATGCCTACATATCCGTAGCACAATTTACCTTTTTAACTATTTATTGAAATGTGCTTATAGAATCTATTTATTGATGTTATAGTTATTGCAGATGTATTCATATTTAGTTATAGATGTAAGATACGGATAAAAGTGTATAATGAAATTTTGAAAATTGGTTTCCATTATAACTTCTGGAACTTTCCGACGGGTTTTTACATATGAATTACGATACGCTGATCTAAAGATTTGACTGACATGTTAAACCATTACTATGAACTGAATACATATAGAATAAAACATTACATTTATATATTGTCCTCCGAAAACTAGCTGAACCCTTGACCTGGCTTCGTAAAAAAGGAGATAAATATTTTTAAATCTCAATATTCATTGAATCTGCATAAGTTGTATCGTATTTTTTTATTGTGCACTTTTATTCATTAGTTAAGTTTTCAGCAGATCTCAGCAATCATTATAAGGCGATTGCAAATATGTTATTTTATTATTTTAACGACAAATGTTCTGACTTCAGCGTTATCAAACAAGTAGGCGTCTTGACCTTAAGAAATTTAATTTCTTAGTTTATTATTATTTTAAGTCCACAAAAACTGTTTTTAAACAATTTTCGTGGAAATATTCAAATGTACCAATTATTTCACACAAATTGTCAATAGAAACACAATTCTTTTAAGTATTTATATAAAAATAAATACGGTCAAGTACACATTTGAATATATTTCAATACACCAGTCCTTCTAACAGGACTCACTTTGTCCAAAACTATCCTAAACGTATCAAATATCTACTACATTATATACTGTAGCTTAGTTATAAAACATGTTATTGGATGATCTATGTATTTATAGTATATGAAACGTAGTTTTCGCGGGTCTGACCTGTGCAAAGTAATTATTTTTCGACTAATTTATCTATATTGGAGCGGAAGAGTACTGGCAACATCGAGAATAGAAAAAACCTAATGAAGTTCTGGCATTCATTTTTCAAAGATGTCAGGCTACTGAAATGTATGAATTGACATCATTTGCAACTATGCGACTTTTTTTTAAAGGGCAATGGCATCTAACACTTATTTATTTATTTGTAGCTTGGCAAGACAGGATCGAAAGATGAAATATTTTGGTTTCAAAATACATTTTTTATTTATAGTACTGCATATATCTCGTTAAAATCCCAATATGCGTTAAACAATGTTAATTTATTTCTATCTTACCAAATATGAAAAGCGTATTTTGTTGTAAAATGTATTCCATTCGCATAAATTATCAAATATGAGTGAAGACTAAAAATTCTGACATGAAATTATTGTATGTATCCTTTTTAATTACTATTTAAATTCTTATTGAAATAAGCTTATGTTATAGTAGTGAATAGTTACACGCAAAAAATAGTTGGTTTGAAACAATCCACGCGTAATATTCAATAAATATTTTTTTTATCTATGAAGTTTACCGTAGAACATTTGATTTGTGCCAACTAAAAAAATTGTCTTGATACTGAGTTTGAAGATGAACATTGACCAACAAGTTTCGGTTTAACACTTTTACATGGTTAATTTGTAATTTTAAAGCCGAAAGTAATAAAAATATTAAAAACAATGCCGGTAAGCTTCATGATATAAAACCATCGCATAATAGTTTATGATTATATGTAATAGTTGTCATTTTAACAATTTTTAAATAGAACAGCGCACTCTCACCAATCGATTATGAAAATTTAAAATTAATTTTTCTGTTTATACGAATAATTTCGATTTTTTTCCTTTTAGAACGAAAATATTTGTTTTAATATAAAAAAAGAAATATTGTATTCAAAGATCCTATAGTAGTAGAATATTATATTAATATGATGTATTTACGTGTAATTGGTCGAACCAATTGGTGTATTATATGTTTAAGCAGATAAAACTTGTTTTATTTTAAACCCTATCCTTTATTGTTAAGAGTGAACTATCTATCACTATTTTATATTTAATATTAAACAAATTTAATTCACTTTTAGCTAATATAGTATCATGTGTTAACTAAATCACACTACATAAACAACGTTGCGAGATGTTTCTTTTGTAATCTAAAATACAACCTCATTCAAGTTGCGACAGTAAATACATCGTTTGCAAATAAATATCCGCGATCTATTCGGAGAGCATCATGGAAATGGAAAGTTGTAACTCCAGCTATTTCCGCGAAATGAAATCGCTGCACAAAACTTTCACTATTTACGCAAGTTGTAAGTTTTGAAAACTTTCAGGCCGCGTGGGCGAAGCACGTGGTCGCGCTTGTGTGACGGACGTGCACATCTATTTATCTCTGTCACAACTATTGCAATTTACGATGTGCAATAGGGAAGGTAAATATGCACCGCCCTAGATGGGAGTTGACGCGCACCGTATTGTTCAGAGCGCCATCTAGCGTCGAGTAGCCGAAACTAAAGTTACGCATAAGAGGGAAAGTTTGTATTTAAACTTTTCAGTGGCAATGGAAACTTTCAGGTGCATTTTTCATTCGTTATTTTTGATGCCTCAATGGCATTTATAGTACGTTTTAGATAAATATTTCTAAAAATTATGATTCTTGTATTTGTTTGTGTTACAAAATAATTGTATTGCTATCAATCCTGGCTTATTAATACAATAAAAACAGATGATTTCAAATCATGCGTACCGGTCGTCTATATCTATAATGATATGTCTTTGTAAGCATTTTTTATCAACTTCTTTTTAGTCTGTAACTAAATTAGACAGCCCCTAACATAGAATTTCAACCTTATGAAAGAGAAGATAACAACTAGCTATTTTGTAATCGATGTAATAGAAAGTACAACCAATACAATTGGTTAAATCTTACAATTAGTTACAATTAGTATCTCTATCTATCTATTAATATGTTCAACTATGCAATAATAGATGGTTGAGTTCTAGTTGAATCATATTTTCCCACAAAGCCTTTGTAAAGCGGAACCCTTTCATCATCCTTAACCATTGTGAACACCTTACACAGACAGTTATACCATTGTAGGTATCTTGTTTGTGGACAATTATGCAATTAAATTTCTACTTAAAAATAACACATAATTAAATATAAATTGTACAACCTTACTTTCTGTTGTCTCTCGTCAAATCTCACAGGAGGAAACCTACTTAAATTATTAATTAATTTGGTATCGTTATCATTGATATCGGAAAGCTTCTGCGTGGAGATTTGTGGACAAGTCTTCCTGACTCACTGCGCCTGTTATGACTAGAACTGGATCTTGTAGCGTGTCATTGAGTTTCAAAAATTCAGGCAAAAAAGTTTAGTCAATTTCAATTATTTTTTGCTCTTTTATTTCATTATTAATTTTTATTTTTTATTATAAAACAACTCTACTTACCGTATCTCTATGTATTCAGGAGTATAATATAATATAGGTAATAAAACAATAAAAATGTATTAAATATATTGTTTATTCAACGTGAACTATTTGTACAGACGACAAACAACATCAAAATTTAAAAATAATGGCTACATTCAGATAGTCGTACTAATCACATATATGGCACAATTTTTTTAATTTTCAAATTCAACTATTCAGCTACTATAATTTGAATGAAATTTAGTAAAACGTGTTCTTAATTTATAATAACAAATCACGTGATTATCTTTTTACATGTGTAGACTAATTAAGGCCAGAGACAATTGCATTTCTTATATTATAACAATATAGTAATAGATTCAATTAACGGTATCTATTGACATATTCAAATTTCGCTTCAATAGCAAAATCCTCTGTATAAATCATAAATTGGCTTTAACATTTGTATATAGTTAGTTTTAGAAAAGTTGAAGGAACTTTAAAAATAAAGAATAAATCATCAATTAATTATACAATGCAACGAGTACATAATACAACCCTTGCCTTGCCACATCGTGGGTTTGTTACAGATTATAAATAAACAGAAGTTACACATCAATATGCAGATATAAAACCAAAGAAATACGCCATTGCTTATTATTACTATGATTTTTATTTTACTTTTCATTTATTTACTGCTTCAGTAAAAAATCAACTGTTATATAATAATAACACAATAATATATTTAAAATATTATAAACAATGCCAATGAATTTATACGTGTTTAGGAATTAAAGAAATTTTAACAGGTATTAAATGTGATGTATTCGCTACAATTATATTTTACAATTAGCGAGGTCACGGGCAGAGAGTCTACTCCGAAGCGGTCGAAACATCTGTATAGATATTATAATAAAAACTGACTTTAAAATCCTATAAAAAATCTTTAATCCTATAACGCATGATATATATACATACTTTGGCTTTACTCTTTATGTCATTACAATCCACACTAAAAGCACAAACATCTGAATACAGCCGACAGTCAACGAAATTGTACAACATTTATAATTTAAAGAACAACCACTTCTACTGAACCGACATTTAGACATTTCATAAGAATTGCGGATAATCATTATCATCTATTAGCATTTCGAATTAACGGTCGCGCTCTGATCCCGATTTATTGCTATGTATTTATAATATAACGTTTTGCGCACAGCATAATAAATTCTACTTAGTATTTCGATCATCGCGTAATCTTCGTAACGTGTACGAGAACAACTATAACTTTATAACTAAAGAGATCCGTTTCTAATATTAAGTTCGTATATCACATTGCATACACGTGGCAACTCCCAACTTTCACAAACCTCGTCGTACTGTCATCTTATACCAAATCGCAATGCGTTTTCACCAGCCACCAGATATCGGTGCTGCATAGACAACATATTCCCATCGTTTCCAGCGACACTTAAAGTCAATCTCAATTTTATTTGCTCAGTAATATTGCTTCTTGAATTGTTAAGTGTAATAAGGCAGACAATTGTAAGCTACGATTTAGTTCATCACTTGATATTACTAAGCTAAACCATATAAAATATCCAGATGTGTTTTTAACGACTTAATATAATATGTATTCAAAACACCATCACCATTAGAATTTGATTAAGCCTACTAATTAAAAAAAAAAAACAAGTCCCAGAGTACTTCTTTTAGTTGTGAGCGTGTGAGCGTGATTTTTAGTTTTATGAAAGTCTTAAGTATGTTGTAGTACTTACTATTTCCATGGTTAGTGAGAAATTTTGTGATGATCATTTTCATAGAAATCAAATGAAGAGGTACATAATACTATGACAAATATAAGAATCTCTTAGCACTTTGGGCACTCGTGTGATCACAGAAACATTAATAAAACTCACGTAGGATTTCGTAAGTATTTCATGGACCTGCCATGTTTTAAAAATATGAATAGACATATTTCAGTCAAGTAAGTGCCTTAATACATTTTTATCATAAAAACCGTGAAAAAACGTGAAAAAAACTGGATGACAGGTAACAAGATTCATATAAAATTTAAATACTCGACAAACTTTTACGCTAATAACGTAGATAATTATAACGTATCAAAAAATAATATACATTATGTACAAATTTAACTAAGACGTATTTAATTAGAATCTGAAACTAGTCTACACTTAAGTAAATTCGAGTACATTTTGAAAAGAATGACTTTACAATAAATTGGAATCAGATTGTAAAGGCAAATCGATAAAGGGGGAATTACTCGAGCGTCGCGGAATCCCATTACAATTGGCCGATTAGAACAAATATATAGGTGTGTTGATATTAATATTTTTCACTATCCAACGTGTGACTGAAATATTATATACCTGTAGGTTAATTCACGTCACGCTATCAATTTGCAGAACAACTGAACGATTTATAATCTTAATTCCAATTATGTGTTTTCGTATAAAAAATGTATAAAACTATGTTCGTTCTAAACTCATAATCTTAAATGAACGGTCGAAAATTCAGAACGCCCTTTCGACTCATTTTGTCAGGTTCATCTGATAAATTAAGAATCCGAAAAAGATCTATGTTTGAGGAATATGAATTTATTTGAAATTATTTGCATTTCTGTCCTTTCTAAATTTAGAGAGGTATTCCGGCTGTGTGAGACCTTAAATAAAAAATAAAACGACCGAGCTTGAGTAAATCCGCACACCCTTTATCCCCCTTAATTTTAACCTGACGCGCTCAAGTATTTCAGTAGATCTATTTTTACTAATATGACGCGTCGTTGATAACATCCCTTTATATTAAAGGCTCATACTGGATCTAGGTACTTATCACAAGGGAAGGTGCCCTCTTTTTATTAACATGAATCATTCGAAAATATCCCACATTCTTCTTGGGCTACCCTACCCGATTATATCCAATCCATTATTTTTTATTAAACGTAACGTAATTTAAATAGATCTTTATCATAAAGCAATTCTTATCAAAACGTACAAATTTATTGTAACAACTTTAGGTACCTATATCCTATATACTAAACGTGAGAACGCCTAACTTCGGAGAAAAATTGACTATCGAGTAAACAATAATCGCGTTGGAAACGAAATTTTCACTTATGTTAACAGTGGTTATACTTCAGGCACATAAATGAACGTCTGTTGTTAACTTTACTTATTACATCTAAAACAGCCAAATTCATAAGTGATATGATCGCCGGCGCACAACACTTGGCGTTACAAATAAATTTATTGTCGAAAAATTGAAAAAATTCAATCGATACGGAACGACAAACGAAACGTTCGCACGCAGCAAACCTAAAACTGCAACACTACTTAAACTAGGCACGGGTCTTACGAACTAGAGGAATGACTCGCAGTGATTTCATTGTCCATATACGACGTTGAATATTGCTTTTAGCGTGTTAGAGGTTCGTTGAGCACCGCTACCCCGCTACATAAACTGTACTAGTCATCATTGTCCATCCCCACGAGCTCGGCCTGCAAGCGACCTTTGGATCGACAACACGCAGTCAAACAAAGTATACGCAACGCGAGCCGAAACTGTGGGCTAAGCGATATAAGAATGATAACTTTCCAGAACGAGTTGAGGATCCCCAGCCACACCATCCCGAAGTGCAGCATGGGTATCTTCAGTTCTTGGTCCGTAAAGTATTCATACATTCGGACGCCGGCGTACGGCGCCCAGCTTAGCCAGAAGGTCGTTACCATCACAAAACTCATCCAATGGCTGGGGTTCGCCAAGTTCTCGGCCAGCGCCGTCGCGTATTCCTTGTCGTGGATTGGAGCTCCGCTATTCAACTTTCTCTTCATAGCGAATATGTAATAATAATTGTGGACTATGGAAATAACGCTCGGGCCGAGGATGAGCATCGCCAATGTAGCCGTGTACGCGTACGTCGTGCCCCAATCTAACATGCAGATCAAAGTTTCCTTGTCAAAGTTGGCGTCCTTCTTGTATCCGAGGAGCGGTGGGCAGCAGAGCATGGCTGCTGATATCCAAGTGAATACCATCCAACATTGACTTCGCGTGCGGGTTTGTACCTAGTCAAGCAATGTAGTATTATTTGCGGATAAAAAAGACGACTGGCGGGGCCGTTCATAAATATCAATTTTGAATTTTGTTTTCATTCTACTAAGTTCATTTTTATATAACAGTTTTTGAATGATGTCAACGCTTAATTTATTAGTATTTCGTATGACATTTCTAAAACGTCGAATTCAACTATAGTAAATAAAATGCTTTACATTTGTTATAGTGCTCCATATCTACACTCGTAAAAATATACAATAATAGAAAAACAAGTTTAATTAGATTTTTTTTTTGTAAAGTTTATTATTTACCAATTGCGGAAATACTTGAACACCATTTCATTTTATTAAAATAAACATGGTAATATTTATGTTATATTACAAGGAGGACGAGATTATAATTTAATGCAATTGTTGTGGAAAGACAGAAAAGTAACACAAAATTGCACAATAGTTATCAGTGCATGATTATTTACCTCCATTAATCAAATAATTTATGAACGGCTTGTATCACGACCACACCGATATTACAATACAGTGTTGTCGTTTGTTTAATTTTGAATTTGGGCCGCCAATTCAATATAATATTTGCAAGTCTAGAAGAGGTTGACATAAGTATGAGAAAGATAAGAAGAGAAAATGGTAGGTTTTCACTGTTAGATCAAAATTGGGTAAAACATGCAGCTACTAAATTTCATAATAACACTAGAAACACACTATATTTTCTATCGAAAGCAAAAAGGGGGATAAATTGACATTCGATCATCTAGTTGTAAATGTCTGACTGAGGTTTGTGAGTAAATGTAGCGTGTTTCCAGATCCATAAGGCATTCTGGCTCTTGTGACAATGTTGGCAAAATGAATGCTAATTATGAAAAATCATAAAAATCCATGCTCTCAGACCGATGTACTGTATAATCATCGAAATGTACACATCAGAATGCATACGCATGCAGATGGGAGCCTCCACGGCTGGACAAGTCAATGCATACGAGTATAATAAACAAAACCCTACCTCGAATCACGATGCGTGACTATCGCTACGTGAAGCCTCTATCGATGCAAGTATGGCTAATGGCGTCGCTATACACACCGAGCTTACGCATTTTTGACTCCGAAACGTCATTAGAACCAGATCACCGATAACGTGGAAGAAAGAGTAATAAAGAAAATGATATCTACCGTCAAACTAACCGTCTCATAACGGAGCGGTTTCCTAACGGCGAGGTATCTATCCACCGATATCCACATGAAGGTGTACACGGAGACGGACCAGAGCGTGACCTCGAGGTAGCCGACGAGGCGGCACATGAGGTCGCCGAACATCCAGCGGCCCGTGATCGCGGGGTAGATGGAGAGGGGCACCACAAACACGCCACAGAGCAGGTCCGCCACCGCCAGCGACAGTAGGTAGTAGTTTATCACTTCGTTCGACAGCCCTGGAATGTGCAACGGCTAGCTTTAATCTAATGTATTGAATATGAAAGTATATGCCTCAACATTAGGTGGTCGGTAATTCATTAGACTATAGTGCTGTATATTAAGCTTATGTAACAGAATAATTGTTCATGACAAACTTCTATTCCTTAATTTTATATTTAAACTGAGTTTATTGTTAACAATTTACACGATAAAATACATCGAACAAGATGAAGGAAAGCATAATATAACACTAGATACCTCCTCCTCAGTCGGTTCCTCATAGTTGAGGATCGTGACCTCTCGTCACTTTTTTGACGGCTTCTCTCCACCTGTT